>NC_044302.2:67737473-67974973 GCF_004027225.2 Strigops habroptila
GTCACAATCTATGCATAAATGATAGGGGTCTCTCTGCTGAAGGTGCGAAAGAAGCTCTGACCCTCTCCCCTGAATCCCCCCCTTCCCAAATGAAACGCACAGTGCAGCTAGCTTCTTAACTACACTACACTCCTGCTACTGGCTGCCAAGAGGCTCAAAAATCCACCTTCACTTTTCAGTCAGAAGAGGCAGAAGTGGATGTGAGAGACAGACACACACAGAGACACAGAGAGCGAAAGAGGGCAAGAGACTTGACTTTAAGAGACTCCTGCACTGACAACTCCATGCAGTTCGGAACAAGAACGGCAGCGACCGACTCTGGTTTCATGGGGACATGGCAGAACACTGACACTAACCTCTTATTCAGAATGTCCCAACAGGTATGTTACTTTTGTTTATTTTGAAACATGGCATTTTGTGCTCTTTTTCCCCCCTCTTTTTCTCTTTCTTTCCACGTTTCATTTTTGTTTCATTCATCACTACATAGTTAGCCTCTGAACTGTCATAACTATGTCATTGGAATGTGCATGGTTACTTCATTGCTTCCCTAAGGGCTCCTTTTTAAAACAGGAAAAAATATTAAAGCTTTAAGTAAAATCAGGGCATTTGTTTTAAAGTTTCCAAATAGAGCTGTGCTCGTAGTAACACTGTTTTTCTTTCTTTGTTTGCTTTTGTTTTGTTCCAGTCTTTTTCCCCTTGCTCTCCCCCGTCCCATAAATAAAAGTATCTGCTATCCCAGCAAAACTCCTTTCTTTCTTCCTGGGTATATAAGCCCCCAAATCAAACTGATACTAAATTTAGGGGGCCCCTCAGAATGGCGTAATTGACTTCATGTGGCAGAACACAGTTTTATTCAGAGGGAAGGATCAGCGAGCTGTCCTGCTGGAGCTGCTGCCAGCACGGAGCTGAGGGTCGTTAGAGGAGACGGTTTCAGTCCTCCGGTCCCTCTCTGCTCCCGCTCCCTCTCTCTCCATCTCCCCCCTCTCTGCGGAGCTCTGCCTTGGCGTCCTCCCCAGAGCTGCTCCTTCACCGGGGGCCGCGTTTAAGGCAGCTTGGTATGCCGGTTCTGACGGGAAAGTGAAAATGTTACTGCAAGGCCAGTAATAACTGATAATTAATCACAGGAGCCAGTGTCTCTGTACCATGCACTTGGTGATACGCGCCCTGTGTGTTATAGCTAATCTTGCACAATTGCTTGGCTCTTCTGAGTTGGGGGGGATGCGGGGTGTGTGTGAGAGGGAAAAAAGAAAAGGGAAAAAAAGAGGGAGAAACTTTTCAGCTTGGACGGGGCTCAAGCAGGGGAGGGAAGTTCAACCTGGAGGTTTTTAGCAGGGTGACTCCCTACCAGGGGATGTTTTGCCTTTCTGAAAACTAGTTTCCAATCATGATCTGACACTGGCTGATAATAATTGAAATATTTGTGTTAGCCAAAAGAGGAGTTAGTAAATGATTTGTATGTTAACATTACTTTTATTTAATGTCGGACATAAGATGAATGAACTCATTTACCTGAGAGGCATTGTACTGTAAGAAAAGAGAGGGAAAGTAATAAGGTTTTTATAGTTTATAGTAACAAAGCATGCCTGAATATTGGCCATAAAATGCTAATTTAATTAAAAAAACTTTAAAGCCAACTGAAAATCCAAAGTAGATAGTTAATAACCAATAGCAGTTTTTGGTGCATGACAGTTTAAGCAGTACAGCTCAGGACAGGATGAAAGCATTTGAATAAGGAATATTTTGATATATCCTGTAGAGGGACCCTGATTACTGCTGATACAGTATGCTGGTATAGAATGTAATCAACATAAGGCAAATAAGGAACTCTGTTCAATTTCCCATTCTTGAAAGTAAAAAAGTTCATTTCCTGGTAGAGATGAACATTTCAAATACACTGCTTGGCACTAGGAAGTGTGAACTGCTACTGCAGTGCTTACAAGCCTTATCAGCTGTATGCATGTTTGTGATATGTAACATATTTGGTTGTACTGATATTGAGCAATAGCATGGAAACAGTTATTCAAATTACCCGCTGTATTTTTTCAGTAAGAAGTGAGATTAAATTTTTGGGGTGGAGAAAACGTTCTTTCCGTTTCAGCTACAAAAGAGTTAACATAACTACTTCCAGATAACGATCAATTGATAAATGACAATTGAACCACATAGATAGTGTTAGATTGCCTGTTTAGTATTAGACCTTTTTCAACAGATTTAGCCTCTGTGGTTTCTGGAATACTAGGAAATATTCAACACTGACAAAGAAAAGAAACAAAACTAAATAAAAGAGCATCACAATGTGTAAGGGGGTCAAATAATCTGAGACAACTAGCTCATTAGACCAAGCCAAACATTTATGCATGTAAGCTAGGCTGTTTGGTTTCTATTTTCTTTTTTTTCTTTTTTCTTTTTTTTTTTTTAATAATATTTTAAATGTACTTATTCTTGAGTATTAACTGGATTTGTACATCACTGAACATGCGTGGTCATGTTGTATTCTGTGCAGAAGGAGAGAAGTAATGTACTAAATGACTAAATGTGTGGTGTTTGCTGCATCAGTATGTATCCTTCCATTGGAACACACACACAGTAGCACTGCAAAGGTGGTAATGTCGAACAGATTTATTTTTTAAAAGTCCGTACTTAACATATTTGTGTACTGTGTTAATCTCCTTGTCATATTTTGTTTGTTTGTTTATCATGTGCTAAACATATTCGGTCCAAATATGCTTTTATCATGCTTTTAAAATGAGGGGAAGTTATTTTGCTAAATGCATTTCTCTCCTGTTTAGTTTTTTGTATTCTATTTCTGATTTGTTAGGGCTGTTACAACTTGCTAGCTTGTGCAAACTACAAGCACAGACTGTGTGCAAGTGCAGCTGCAAATTTGTGTCCAAGTGCCAATATGTCTTTCTAAATCACTAAAATTTTGATTATTGTTTTCTGTTACCTATTTTTATCCATTTTTAAGTTACTTATTTTAATCCATCTTCTGGAAATGTAAGTATTTTTAAATTTTTTCCTGTGCTTTAAGAAAAATTGTTTTCATTAGTACAAGTAACATGAAGTTATGAGATATATGTAACTTGCAAGGAAAGTTTGGCATGGTTTGAAAGAACTGTTTAATGAAACTTTTCCAGCTATACATAGTAATGCTAGAGACATTTCTTTTTAAAATTTCTAAGTATAATGCCAGCTTTCCACATGTTTTTTAGAAGCAAACAAACCCGGATCCCCATCGGTTTTCGTTGGAGTTGTAACTTACTCTCAAGCAGATTTTTAGTGCAGAGATTGGAGCATGGCAAGAAGAATGATTTAGAACAAAACAAAACCTTGCGATCCCTCCCTCCTCTTACCTCTCAACTCACACTGCACTGTTATTTGCATACTATAGGAATGAATAACTTTTCTCAGAACAAAAGGAAAACCTACTTCATTAGGACAAGGAACTCTGTGTGTCTCAGAAAAATTAGAACTGATTGTACAGGTTTGGGCTATTAAAGCAAGTATGATCGTATTTATTTTTGATTTATTTTCTTAGAGAGTGGATGTGCAAAAAAGTGGCATCTCCACATTCCAGAGCAAATTTAGATTTTGGTGGAGTGAAAGAAGAGGAGGAATAGTCTCCTAAATTACCTGTGAGGAGTTTATGACATGGCCACTTGACTGCGTTGTTCTGCCTATGCACCTTTTGTCTATGTAAAAGTATGTGATTTGCTTGAAAGGGGTCATCCAAGTCTGTATACAGAAGAATGTCTGATAACCTCAAAGGGCATAAATCTTAACTTTCAAAAAGGAGTGCTTCTTTGGGTTACTTTGATCAGTGACAGGTCAAGAATGAGCAGAAACCCTTGGCTTCTCTTCCATGCTCATCTGGTTAAGTCCAGGGCACCCATTGCCCATTCTAGTTCTGGCAAGGAGTTGTTAACAACAGAAAAGAAGGTCTGGATTTGATTGACTAAAAAAAAGCAGGCTTTTGTGATTGTCTGCTTTCATAAATATTTTGTGTGTTTCTCAGAATAAGAAATATAATTTTTCTTCATCCATTACCTTAAGGGCTGTAATGTTCTAAAATACTTCTAAGTCATTTCAGAAATGAGACTGTAAGAGAGATTGTTGTAACCCACAGTGATGCAAAATGCCAAAGCCATGTACCTTTTTGTGAAGAAAGAAGTATGTTTAATCCATTTCAGATAAAAAGGCTTTCCAGAAGCTTTTTTTAATGTGAGAGTGAAAAAGCAGTATATCAGAATTATAAATGGATCTGTGCGTCATTATATAGTAATTTAGGATTCACTCAATGATGTAACAAAATTAACAACATAATTTCATTGTGTAACTGTATCTTATTAAAGAACAACTGTCTGACATTCTCTTACAGTTGCTTTATTTAACTTCATGCAAATATTATTAGTAGTGACATTTCTCTATTGTACATTAGATTCTCTCATTAGCATGATGTGTTAGTTATCACCAGAGAAATCACTTCTAGATAGGTGAGTGGGAAGCCAAGAAAACTAAAAATTAAATCAATGATATGTATTAATATAGATGCATCTGTTCACGAGAGATATGGTACAGTAAATTCAGCTTTTTTTTTCCTTGCATAAATGCATGCTTATTCCAAGGAAAACTAAATAATACTTACAATATGTGGAGTATACATTAATAGTGCTAGAATTATTAAACTGTATACAATGTGCACTGCTTCTTTTGAGATGTACTCATACAATGATGACGAATACAGATTCGTCAGTCTGATAGTTCCTAACACTATTGTAGGCATAGGCACATAAACTGTTTATTGAACCAGTATTTAAAAATAGGAATGTGGTGATGGAACATAGAAGCTTCTTAAATGTTCCTGTACTGCTGGTCATAGAGGTTGTATGCAGTTTTAATTAACTGTTTTACTGTAGCATGTAACTATTCTTTTAATATACGTTTGCATGCAAAAAAGAGTAAAACTTAATTCAACAACAGGCTATAATTCCATACATCAATTTATTATGAATATTTTGGGAGAAAGATTAATATTGGTAAAATGCATTTTGTAGTATATGGTAGTTAACAATTGGCTTTGTCAGTAAGCATTAGCAAATATAATAATTTTATTTAATATATATATTTTTATCACACCATTTTAAAGATTAGCTAACCCCAGGTGGGATTGAGATTTTTTTTTTGTTGTTGTTGTTGTTCATGAATAAGTCCATGTGCTAGTGTGAATTCAGAAGCTTTATCAGGTTACGCTGTCTCATTTCAGACATTTGCTTTACTTTTGGTATTTTAGTGAAGCGTGGTTTAGACCTGTAATGGTTAATGTCCTTTTAGAAAATTAAAAATGTTTGCATCAAGAATTTTGTTCTGCTTCTGATGTGCCCCAGAATAGAAGCGTTAGAACATATTGTACATGACAAAAGCGCAGGATGTTTTGTAGGGCATATAGCA
This sequence comes from Strigops habroptila, assembly GCF_004027225.2. Lineage (NCBI taxonomy): Eukaryota > Metazoa > Chordata > Aves > Psittaciformes > Psittacidae > Strigops > Strigops habroptila. The sequence continues at coordinate 67,742,922 of NC_044302.2, forward strand.
CTAGACACACAAGTACATGCAGTGATAGATGCATGGATATGTACGTGATACCTGATTAAAAATAAAAACCCTTGCTCAATAGTTTCTCATACTGTGTTCAGTATTTGCAGGAGAACTAAAACATAGGAAAATGTTTCCCATTCCTCTGTATATATATTAATCTTGCACATATATACATACAGTGTTTGAACATTTTTGTGCCGTTGTATATTTTAGTTGATGATGTGCTAAGAACACTGTCAGATCTTTGCTTAACTTTGAGATATGTATGCACAAAATTGTAAAATCTGCATGAAGCACTGAAACATGTATTAAAGCACATGCTGCTCAAATATATTGTGCAATAAGCAGTAGTGTTTAACATTTTTAAATGTATAGTTTTTCTATTTTCTATTTTTCTACTTTGTATTTTAGTAGTTACTTATGCATGTATAGTTTTATAGGGATTTGATTAATGTAATGACAGAACAGATTTGGTACATAACAGCAGCAGAGTCTCCTGCTCTTATGTCAGGGTTAAGAGCCAAGGCAAATCTTCCCTAACTAATTAGATGCTGAGTAAGGCATCTTAGTGAAGTTGGGGCAAAAGTGAACGGGTCACAGCTGAGTCAAGATTGCAAGGACTGTAGTGATAGTGAAAGTATTCGCGTTTGCCAGGTCATTGTGACACTGTGCTGATTGCAAAGGAACACACTGTTCACTGATACAGAACTGCCGCCATAAAGTACAATCAGAACAAAAGCTTTAAAGGGCTTTTACTTTTTACTAGGAATGCTCAAAACATACGCTGTGTATAGCTTGCTTTGCTCAGTTATTTTTCTCAAACAATAGTGCTTGTGCTTTTGTAAAAGGATTTGCCTTGTAGACTAATGGTTCTTTGCAGTTCAGAAGAATTTCCAAACTTGGGGCTCCTAGTATACCCAGGAGGTGATGAATCATACTGGCTCAAGAAAGGGAAGGCTGAAACAGAGAAGAGAGAGGAAGGGAGAATTCCATTGTTGCTGTCTCTTAATCTTTTAGTTCAGAAAGATAATCACTAATGCAGCTTTTTACTACAATTCAGAGAGCATAATGACAAAATTTCAGCATCTAGATGAACTGTAATTAAGGGATTTATTTTTTGCCCAGCCCGCCTGTAAAAAGGGGTAAACTCAAAAAGCATTTTTCATTAAGTGAAAGTCTGTGTGTTTATATACAGTTTTTCAATAAGTCAAAATGCATTCTTTAGCTTAACATCAGTCTGTCTAACAAATGTCCAAAGAGACTGTACATCAGCCTATGGACAGGCATCTGTTGCTTTGTTACTGCTCACCCCATTCATTATAGTAATGCACTAATGCCTCCTTTCCCTTACTTGAAATACTTGACAACTGTTTTCTAAATGATTTTCCTTCACTGACAAAGAAAACAGTGCCACTTGTATGGCTGTGTCACATAACATTTTGTCATAGAGAGGCCATCTCTTGCGGGGGGTGGGAGGCGAGCAGATCAGAATTGCTTTGATCAGTGTGAACTTGCCAACAATGTACCATTGATGCTATTCTGACTCTCTCGGGAAGCCATTGCATCCCTGTCCTCTACCAATGATGCGTATCTGTGCACTTGTGCAAAGGAAAGGAGAGAGTGTCATCTGCCACTTACAGGGCATGGGAGCTCAGAAATAAAAATGACACAATTACGATCCTGCCATTCATTCTGTGCACAACACAGAAGTCAGCAAGCTTTTCTTATGAAGTGAATGATAAGTGATACTTTAAGAAGCTTTACAGAAAGTGAGAACTGGGGTTGTCATTAAAGCTGAAAGGTATTGTCACTGGCAGGTAAACTTTCTTGGATATTTGAGATGATGTTTATTTGGAAATGGACCACAACATAGATACATGAGTAGATATCCATGCTGCACTCTGCCTACCTGTGCGTTTTGGAATATGCCCCTTATAAAAGAAATGCAATTGCATGGTGAATGTCTCTGATTTTTTGTGGTACCTACTGCAACTAATGTTGAAAAGAGCTTTAATTGCTCTTCCTTTTCTCAGTAATTTTAACAACTTAAGGAACAGTAAGACACACCTGATGAACACAATTCATTTATTTGTGGTGGTTCTCTTTAAACTTTATTTAACAAGAATTCCAGGAAGGAGAAAGATTACCTGATTCTCTGCATTCCATAGTGTGTTTCTTAAGCATCGGTAACTGTAAAACACAATACTTCTGGCTTTGAACAATTTGAATGAAAATGTCATACAATGTAGTTCTCTTCAGATGAACAGTTCAACATTTGGTGTGTACCAGTGAGAGGAAAATAGAATAGAAAGGATCATATCCTTACTGTGATCCAAGCATGTGTTTTCCATTCATGTCATTGGAGGCCCTGTCATGCATCAAGAACAGCATATAGTTTAGGTTCAGAATTACAGACAGCAGTGTATTAGCCTTCAGAGTGAGCTGTAACTAGGAGCTCAATTCTCTAAGCCTCCTATACATATGTCACTTTCATGAAGCTAAATGTGCGGGTATTTTGCAAGTGGCACAGTGGTAAAGAAAGTCGCTCTTGTGTATTTAAATCTTTCATGTTATTTAGACGCTAAGGAGATGAACATCATTTAGGAAAAAAAAAAAGGTAGTTCATTTTCTTAAATGCAGTCTAAACATGGCTTCCTGTTTTATCACAGTCCAGAAATTAAACCATGTTCTCTGTTAAAAGTCTCTGGTCAGGTCTGAGCTTTTACACATTATGGGCTTTTGTATTATTTTATGGATAAGTTACTGAAAGCTCAGTTTTTCATGGGTTACCCTGGAAAGACAGTGCAAAATTATATTGCTTCCAGTTTGCCTCTGAAGTTTTGAATTTTTTGAACCAGATATCTCAAAATTAAATTTGGGCAGTGTAATTCAAAATGAAATTAAATTGAAGAAGTGTTTACAAGACTCCTTGCTAAGTAGAATTGCCTACTTTTCCATGGGAAAAGTACCAACAGTATGATAAAAGGTAATTTAATCAATAAAGTAGCATTTTGAAAGTGATTTTTCTCATTTACATAAAAATTTGGCTTCCAAAAGTGTTCTATATTCTTTGTTTTCTTGTTAAGGAAAAAATCATATAAAAACCCCAAACAAACCTGAAGATGTTATTGTCAGATCTTTTTATGCAGATTGATTTCCTTTTAGCATATTCATTGCCCTTTGCCTGCACAGAATACAAGACCTTGTGTACTGTACTGCAGTTTTATTGCTGCTTTCAGAGGGATGTCTTGTGAGATGTTACGGCTCCTGCGGAAGTACAATGGCAAAATGTCATTTTATGGTAGATCATTATTGATGTCCTTTATTTATTTATGCCCTTTCTCATTTTTCTTACCCTACAGTTTTTCTTACCCTACAGTTTTTCTCACCCTACGGTTTTTCTTGTTCTGTAGATAGATAGATAGATAGATAGATAGATAGATAGATAGATAGATCTGAACACGTATGAAAAGAAAAACTCTTCTTGGTAGTAATTTAATAATTAAAACAATCTTGATTATAAGAGACTGTGGGAAAAGATGAGGAGCAGAGAGGAGAAGCATCCCTTCCAATCATGGCTGAATGTAGGTGCTGACATGCAAAGGGTTCAGTGTTTCGTAGTTCAGTGTGCCTGTATTCAGGAACATGATAAAAATGTGTGATGCCCTGGCTTATCACATGGAAGGTGCTGAAAAGCATCTCAATTTGATCTGTACTTCGTACAATTTCTTAACCAAGGCATGGCTAGTATTTAAAAAGGAGCCCTCAGTATATTTGTATTCCTGTATCTCAAATATGAGCTTTGTGTTTATTTGACAAAATAAATATCAAGAAAAATCAGAAAATTAAACTCATAGGATGCTTGAACACTTTTTTTTTTTTTTTTTTTTCCCCTACAGACTTTCTAGACAAAAAATAATCAGCTTGGACATGAGTGAGTTGCTTAAAAACAACTAAAACCACAAGCCTGTATCACAGTGTTCAGATTTAGTTTGTAATTAGAAAAGTGCCAAGGCCTTTTGTTCTTGCAGGAATTCTCAAAAACTTAAATTTTATGGAAAACAATCTCCTCAGAAGTGGTAGCAATTGTATTTCTGAGTAGTGGACGTTGGGGTTTTCATATTTCCTATCGTAACTTTTAGTGGCTGTTTTTTCCCTGGACAGTTTACTTCTTAAAATACGTAAATTGATAAGAATATCTGAAATAGATGTCTTGGGGAGGAGAGAGGTACAAACTGATGAAGTATATGCAAGGAAAAAAAAATAATTACTTCCAGCTGGATTTATATAATAAAACTACTATTAAAATGAGGAGCTCCATTAGCAAGGCTTTAATTATATATTTTTTTACATTTCTAAATAAACACCTTAGTCTTTAGAAAAATAACACTTAAATGAGTTAAGCGTGACAGCCCTTGCTTTAGCCAGGGGAAAATATAAAGAAGTACCAACTCGTCTACCCTGCTTTAATGCCCCACAGCAGTTGACATTGCTGGAATGCCTCCTGCAGCTGGTGGCATATGACTGTCATTTGCAGGCAGGATATACGGAGAGTTTACACAATGGAGGCATTCATGAAAGTGTTCCTCATCTGGGACTCCTGCAAGCTCTCACTTTATTGACCCTGTCAGAATTTAACTGGTAGGCTGTCAAATTATGTGTTGCTTTATCTAATATTAGTTTTTCTTTTAAATTACAATGCACGGAAGAAAGGGCTGTGGAAAGCAGGTATGAAAAGCAAACCCAACTTCTGGCTTACTGTTTCTAAACCAAGAAAAACCTAACAGCTGTGTAAGAACTCCATCATTTGTGCTATAGATTATAAGAATTCTATTTTCTGTTCAGGATTAAATAATGTGGTTTATTCGTGGATTTTTTTCAGGGTTTGGGCTGGGGTGGGGTTTTTTCAGTATTTAAAGCTTTAAACAAAAATCTGTTTTCTAAATTACTGTATCTCTCAAGTGTAACTCAACTCGAACATTGTTGTACAAATAGTTTTATGAAACAGCTCACTCTTTAACGGCTGGTGTCCTAAAAGATAGCAGGACAAATGCTCTTTATAAAGGCTTCTCCCAAAAGATATTTATTCATATGTTTTGCTGCATCTTTATGCAGATTCCATAAAGAAATGCCCAATACTTAACAATTTTTATAATGTACTTCAAACAATGTAATAATCTGAGAGGTGATTGATGTTTATAAATATGTTCTTTATATCACAGATTGGCTGATTATTAATTCAATGGTGTTGAGGCATGACCTCTCCAAAGCTATAATTTGCATAAAAAAATAAAATGTATGCACAGCTTCATTGATATCTGGAAGAGAACTGGTTACAGCAGCAGACAGCACACCAAAACATTGGCTTCATGCAGATGGAGCATACTGCAAGAAAAGTACCTTACACAGTGAGTTACTCATTTTAATAGATCCTCCTATCCACCAGTCCATTGTTAATGCAATGCTGAAGTTCACTTCAGGGCCGGGGGGGGGTTGGGGAGAGAGAGAGGAAATGAGAAAGAATGATCAGGTTGTTAAAGGAAAATAAATTTTAACCTGGAGGCTATCAGTCACTTTATTTCTGCAAGGAAAAAACCCTTCAGCTCACCATATATGTTTTTGTTCATGTATAGAAATAAGGTATGGCATCTGTCTGTCTAACATGGGATCTCATTATCATAGATTTTACTTATTACATCTTCTTATCACTGTTCTACTTTTTAAAAAATGTAGGATTTCTACTAGAATAATGATAGCTGAATAGTAAACACTGTTTTACATTGAGAAATGCATATGGGTTACTCTGTCTTGTATAATTTCCAGTTTCTTACCATTTTGTTTCCCCCTTTCCTAGAACACAAATTAAACACAAAAGACAAGAAGTAATCTAAATGGAATATTATTACACTGTTTTGCAAGACCTCCTGAAATATTGCTCTGGAATTTACTGAGATGCTGATTTTTCTGTGGAAGGATAAATAGGAAAGACAACTGAAACATTTTAATCCATTTGGAAATACGTAATTTCTTTTACCTTTTGATGTAACATTCTGGAGACATTGTCTTCCCATCAATATTTAAAAAATGAAAATGGTTGCATGAGCTGTAATATTTATTTAGTATTTAGCAATTCAAAGATAAGTTATTTACGAGAACTTGACAAACGCAGAATCTCTCTCATGATAAGTGAATTCTCATTCCAAAGAAAATGCTACTTGGCATAGTACTTACTGTAAAGTTGCAGGTTTTTTTTTCTTTTTCTTAAACATTGAGGAAAATTTGAAGTAGCTACATACTGGTGTATTTTCTTGTTAATGAGGTTAGTTTCCTTAGTGGCTTCTCAGTCTATGGAGAGAAGTAAATCTGGGTTTTAGAAGACAACTGAGAACACGGAAAGTGTTCAGACAACACTAAAAAGGTTTAGAGATTTTCCTACATCACCAGACTTACCTGAAAATTTATTTAAAAGAATTTCTAACTTTTTCCATTGTGAAAGCTTGTACTGACAGAGTAACAACCTCAAAAACTATTACAGATCAAACCCAAAGTATCTCAAACTCTCCTGCTGATACAAAAGGTTTCTGTAGATAAACAGTACTTTACAACAATAGAAAATTTCAATTTTAAGTGCCCAGTCCTGTTCTCACTGAAATCAATACAAGTATAGTCTATATTCATAGAACTGGTCTGAGGACTTTTCCTACAGTCTTTACTCAGGAAGAGGTAATTCATGTTTTGCTTGTTCCATGATGAGCATGTTTAAAATACATATTAAGTGAAGAAATATTTTAGAATTGAAATTTGGGGAAGGGATTAGAGCCTTGTACGCTAGTTTCAAATAATGCAATATTTGTAGAAGTATGACCTTTAAAATCTAGGTTGTTCTTTAATTACACATTTAAGGACAACTGTGTGGTATATACTAGCTCTTTAAAAAAATAATCCTCTGATAACTCAGTGCTGGGAATTTTCATACTTCAAAATGCAGTTTTATTCTTGCATAAAAATATATATTCATTAATCTATATCTTCATTAATGCATTCTTTCAGAAGACAGTAGAGGGAAATTATTTAACTCATAGCACAGACAGTAATGATCTTAAAAAGTAAATGAACATCACAAATCCTCAAAACAAACCAACCTGTCCTTAAACATCTTCAGTTGGTATTTATTTTTTTAAATGTGAATTTCTCTTTTGCAGGGAAGTTGCTTAGACATGAAATTACGTCTTTCTCCACATTCTTACTTCACTTTTTAGCTAATGCTGAGAAGCTAAAAGTCAGGTGTGAAAATGTTAAGGCAATTCTATGGATATGCAGTCTTATAATTACAAAGTTGAAATTTGGTTTTCTCCAAACAGACCTATATAAATCATGTTTTCTATGATTTTTCAGTTTGCATTTTAAAGCTGCAAATTTCTTCTTTAACAGTACCAAACTGAAATAAAACTTTTCTAACACTTAAAGTACATGAAGTACTTAAAATGCATAAAGTAAAGCTATAGATATGAGACTGATTTTAAATGACTGGGCTTTTTTCTGAACCTGTCCCTTCTATACCACCTCCCCATGCCTTGCAAAACTCAGTAGTGGTCAGGTGTGGCATTTTGATCCTATCCACTGACTTGCATATGCATGTTTATACACCCACAAACTGTAAAAAGAAAACTGACTAAATGTGGCTTCAGGGAAAAGAAAGGAGTGGTGGGTGCAGATACCAGCTGGAGCTTGATGCATGTGTTCTCTTCTGTGGCATCGTTTTGTTGTTGATGTGGGAATGTAGCTAAACAGTGGCTACAGATGCTCCACTAAATAAGGATCCACATAAATTCCAGCTGTGAACTTGTGATTCATCCTTCCCTGCACAAAAGATATGTTTCCATATGTCCCATTATGTTCCATATTTGATTTTTATCACACACGGTGTGCCAGTCTGAATCTCGTCTACATGCTTTTTATGAATCCTGTAACCCTTTCTCTTCTTTTTTTTGAATTAGAGTCATAATGCACCCCAGCCTCCATGCAAAAAATCCACATTACAATAATACAGCATCCTTGTAAATATTTTTTTAATGAATCGAGTACATGAATAATGTGTCTATGTAACCACCATAACACAGAGTCTGAACATATCTATAGAAAATCATAGTAGTCCATATGAGAAGTATTTCTCTTGTAGCTAAGTCAAGTCTGTAGTCCTTAAAATTATCTGAGATATAAATAATTTAATCATCGTTAAAAATACTTGTGTCTTATTTTACTACTTTCAATGGATTTTTGTCATACTATCAGTAATTATTTCAGGTATCTGGTGTACATAGCTTCTACTTATATTTTTAAGTATATAATTGATTGATAAGGACTCTAATTTTGAATTGTAAATAATATTAATCATTAAACCATTTATGCGTTCTGGACTCACTGAAAAGAACTGCAGAACTGTCACTGGTACCAAATAAAATATGTTCTTTTTTTTTTTTTTTTCTATTGCTCTTATCCATTATCTTCTTTAGATTGGTATTCAGAATTTTGTTTTTCTTCTGCTACCATAATGTAGATATGGAAACTGGCATCTAGAAATCTACACATCTGTGGCCCCAAGAGCATACAAAGCCCCATAGTCTAAAATATTAAAAAATAAAGTAAGGCTTTAAAAAATGCAAACTGAATTGCAGTGTAGGTTTTTGAATCAGTTTATTGTAATATGGATAGGAAAAACATGGTCCCTGCCTCATAACTGGTGTGAAATGTGGCTGCTGGTCAGCTCTGTAAGAAACGTAGTGCTGCTAGAGCTTTGCAGTAGGTTTTACATCTGATAGTCATTGACTATCATAAAACTACTCAGAACATGAGGCAGAAGTCAGCATTGTCATGTTAGACAGCTGTAGTCTAGAAAGTATTTGTGTTCCTGAAGGTAAAACCTCAGAGGTTGCTGTAATTATTAAAGTCATGATTAAAGTACTAAATCTGGTCATTCGTTTTCGTAAGTTGTTGAAGCCAGTGCTTCTAGCTCCAGCATGAATTTGAAATGGCATATCAGGAACTGGATGAAATGCTTGCAGTCCTAAGAAGTGAAGATGTTGTCCAGATGTTACTGCAGTGCTGTAATTTCCATACTAGTCAATTATAGCATAATCACTTACACAGATAGTTGTAATTTTGTTGACTAAAAAAAAATGCTATGAGAATACATTTTTCTGAAAAAAGGTGTATCAAAGCAAATACTGCTATTTGCTATAAAAAAATCATGATTTAGCTGTGTGGAGAATTTGATATCCAGTGCTTCTTTGTCTATTCTGTTGCAAGGAAAAATATGTCTGTTCATAACTGAAATTCTCCAGGCAAGTTGGTTATCAACATTGTACCAACATTTTTCAATAGAACAGATAGTTAATCAGTTTGTATTTTAAATCGAGGGTCGCTGTGTGATAGATTTCTGTGGAAACAGAAAGAAAGAGAATCTAGTTAAAACTAAGAGTAAGTGGGGCCTGTTCTCGGCAGTGTCTGAGGCACCACCGAGTTGAACTACTGGTCACTGTCAAATTCCAATCAAAATGCAGATAAGTTCAGCATAAACATAATAAGGTGTTGGTGTGTTTCCAGAACTGTAAAGAAGACTTTAACTGGAGAAGAGGCTGGAGATTAACAGTTTGTTTTACAGCTAGGTTAGGTATTTCAAATCAAGTGACTGGTGCTGCTTGTAACTAAGCGTCTGCAAAGCGTGTCAGTGTGACGTTGGTATTCTGTGTTCAAGAAGTTCAGTGTCAGCACAGCTGTGACTTACCACTTTTAGCAAACTCTCAACTGGGAATTAGATAAAATACCTTTAATTTGGGCACAAAGTTGGGGGAGAGTACTGGGATGGGAGTATAATTTCAGGTGCTATTAGTTTTCACAAAATAACATTTGTGTGCTTTGTCTTGCCAGACAGTCTACAATGCTTTTCCTCATTTCACGTGCCAGGCTGTTTTTATATTATCATTTCCTTCTCTGCTGTGTTTATCTTTTCTGAAAATGGTGAATGTAAGCTATTACGGACTGGGTGGGTGGCACACATTTGCACAGTAACTTTTAAAACACAGAGCAAGCATTTTATTTGGGTTTTGAAAACCACTGAGAGAACTTAATACAGCTGCTCTCATGGCATCAAAGTGAAACATGTAAAAATCTCACTTTCTATTCTAAATAACCTTAGGGCTGTTGAGTCAGATATTTCCGGCTTGACGTGTTTTGCACAGGAGTGACCGTGGCATTGAATGTATATATATAGTAAATCTTAATATTCCACTGAATCTCTTTGCTCTTCCATGAGCTTCACAGGGTACTCATCCTTAACAAAATGTCAGGTTAAAACATGTCACTTTGCTAATAGTTGAAATTACTTACTTGTTTTTAATCAAAAAGCAACTCTTAATGGGCTGTTTTACTCTAGGCAGTAAGGAAAGGAGCCTTCCAGTTTAGCAGCAAGTAGTTCTTCTGACCCATTATTTGCTGTCCTTTCTGCTTCTCATCCAGCAATGTGAAGGGGGTTGCATGATTAAAATCTGAGGATGCTGAATCAGGATGCTGGTGCTGCGTATCCTACACCAAGTAGAATTAATATTTTTACGGAAAGCTAAGCTTTTTTTTTTTTTTGAATACATGTCTTTCAGTTCCATTAGGCAGTAGTCCTGTGTTTCATAGGAACTTTACTGTATCCGTGACTGTCAGCAGCAGAGGTGGTCTTGATGATAGTGAAGGTGATTTTTGGTACAGTGCTTCTTTGATTTTAATTTTCCAAAACTCAGAATGAATTTAAGATGAGAGGTGCCATATATTCATTGTAATCTTTGGATCCTATGCTGTAAAGTGGGCAGCTTCGTTGACTGGCAGCAGTCAGAAGCTCAAGCTGTACAAGTTCAGTGAATTCAGTTCATATTCTTTTTAAGACTAAAATGGCTCTTCAGTTTCTAGGCCAGTTAATAATCCTCCTCTTTACTACGCTGTATATCGCAGATGGTGCTTGACAGACTAGTCAGTGTCTCAAAGGTCACCACAACACTATTAGCTAGATCATTGTGCCCTTTGTTTCTTGAGGATGCTTCTGTTACAGTACTTGTTACTTGAAAAAAAAATTATAGGAGAAAAGTTTGGGTTTTGTTTTAAAAGAAAATCTTAACCGCTTCCCTCCTCACCAACAAGTGCTTCAAATGTGGAGTCGTTTCTTGTCAGTGAAGTGCTCTGGAGTTTAGCATTCTGCTGTGTCCTGATACAGGTATGACCAGCAGCCTCATTCAGTGTGGTGGGGGTTTTTTGTGTGAAGATGTTGCAGTAAGGATGACTGATATTTTAATATTTGATCATAGTTTCCTTTTGGAGCTTTTATTGTGTTTTGAGGGCTTATTTCAGTGCCTGAGAAACCGGAACATTTAAAGTCTTCTAGAAATTCTTGTGGCCAAAGCTGTGTATGTACCTTCTGTGCAGCTTGAAAACACTGAAATAACTAAAGGGTGTTTTAAAAGCAAATAGCAAAAAAGCAAGTCTTTAAACTCTGTTGTTGGTACTTTACTAAAATATTTACAAGCATATCCACAAAAAGTGGCACACCTTTGTCATAGCTGCAGAAACATACAGTGAAAAATCTCCTTTCTGTTTGGGGTAATGCATGTTTATTAATGTATTTTACAGAAAAAATGTTATCATTCTTTTATCTTGTAAATAACAGTCTGCACTTGTTTGTTGTATTACTGAAGTAATGTAACTTTACAAGGCCAGAGAGATAACTTGTAACTTGCAAAGCTACGTGTTTTTTGTCTGAGAAAATGACTCTTCCAGAGGCAAGCTCAGCTATACTGTTAGTATAACTCTTACCATTTTTTTGCTTAAATTGGTTATGCAATGCCAGATGTTTTTGAAGTTAATTTGCAATACATGACATGCATATTGCTTTTTCTGTTACATAGAACTATATGATCACATAGAACTGCTTGGAAATGATTTTGTAGTCATTTGTGCACTTTCAATAATAAATGTTGAGGTATGTATATACTTAATTCTTTTTTTTGTGGGCAGTTGAACTATTTTGACTATCCTGCTTCTTTAGTCTCTGTTCTTTCTGATTTATTATCTTTGATATCAGCTGAAACTCCAGTTGTTTACATCGATTTCATTTATTTGTATGTTAGCAATATAAATTGCATTCTCCCATCACTCGGAAAAAACTCAGGAAAGACTTGAACTCCATTTCTGTTGGTGTTCAAGTAGTTAAACCATTATTACAATTTGACATTGTATTGTAAAGTGAGCAGTACCACCCTGGGTGAAAAAAATTTCCATATACAAAAAATAAATTGAACACAATGGTTGTAATTTTCAAACAGGACACACAAGTGTTCTTTTGTCATAGATGATCTTTGTCATAGAGGGAAACATACTGTAGAAGCGATTCTTTATTTACATGAAATATAAAAAATATATTTGCAAATTCATCTAGATAGTGACTCTCTAAACATTTTAGAACTACTTTTCCAGTGTAGTAAATTTCCATTTTAATTTGATTGCTACAGGTTAATAGAGGGGTGGGAGAGATTGCTAGAAGTTAATTCATATCCAGCCAAACTCAGCTAATTTCTTACATCTTTATAATGCTGCATCTCCTGCTCCCTACCTATTACTTTTAAATTGCATGATTTCAGGAATATCAAGAAAACACTTCTTATTTTAAAAATATTCACTCTTCACGGAACTATTTGAACTGGCATTTCTTCATGTCCTTGTCCCCACCCCCCCACCACACAGCTGTCACTAACAGAGGAAAAGGGCTGGGGGGAGGGAAGGAGGGAGCCCTGCTAAAATCGTGTCACGTAGCACTAATTCATCTGCTCTCATTAGAGTGAGCGAGGGACAGCAGTGATGGCCAAGAGCTGCACTCCACACATGACACACGAACAGTTTGGGGAATAGAAAATTGCTTTCTCAGGAAGCCCAGCCAATTAAGGACTTGACCATATTGAATGTCAAGTGTTAATTTAGGTTTTTCTTCATTTTCCCAGTAGTAATGCGGGTCCTGTGATGAGCAAATACATGTCAAGTAAAAGTTGATTGCATGAAGGACCTGGGTATTATATGTCACTGACAAGTCACAAATGTACTCTAGTCTTTTAACCCCTTAGGTGAGTCCAGAAAGGGGGGGGAGGGAAGCAGCAGAGGGGGATTAATTGTACTATAATGATAAGAATAGATAGCTTATATTAAGGAGAAGTCTGGATGGGACAGACAGGAATAGAAATTTGTGTGAGAGGCTAGGATGCAGACTTTCTGCAATCAGTGCACATATGTGGTACCTTTCTGGGTTATAATTGATAAACAGACCTAAAGGCCCCCTCAGGATTCTTTGCGGTTTTAAACAAGCCTATGAAGCATGCATGTTATATCCTTCACAAGGATTCATGCAGTGGGAAGGAAAAGAGGTGCACAGTGCCAGAAATATGAAGTACTCCTTGAGGGGTGACCTGTTTTGAAAGGAAATAACTTTGCATTCTTTATGAAAAAGAAAATACATATTTCCAAGGTCTTTATTAAAAAAAAAAAATCAAAACCACAAAGACCCCATGTGAAAGCATGAAATTATAAAACGCCTTCCTGTCAAAAACAGATTTATTTTCCAGCTTGTGTGTTTCTTCAGGTTAATTTCACAGCCATCAGAAACCCCCTGAAAGGCCACCTACCCTCATCTTATGTTGTACCTGCCTGTACTAGGGAAGCAGGGAATGGCAGAAGCAGTAGTACTGGAGTCTGTTTAAGTGAAGTAGCGTTTACTTTTACTAGATGCAGATACTTACATATCATCTATAGCATCTGATTTCCATTCATCAGCATATTATTTACATATGAATGTTCTGAAAATAAGAGAGTGCCTGTTTCTGTTCAATTGTATAATTGACCAAAACAATTTCCTACAAGAATGTAGGCGTTGTGTAGTACAAATACGATGAAACAGAAGTGGCAATTATGCAAGCACCTAGAACATTGTCCATGCCTTTTTAATTTAATCTAAAATGGCAAACCCAGGATTTTTTTAAAATTATTTGCTCTCCCTAAATCTGGGGGGCTTTTTTCTTAAAATTTAACCCACAAATGGGTGGCTGTGAGTTTGAAGCTGGTCAATAAGCGCTGTATCTTTGAGTTAAATATTTCTGAGCTGATCCTAATTAGGACATGTTCTCCCTATTGCTCCTCTGGACTTTGCTCATCTTCATTATGATGAAGATATTCAGGTGGCAAGGTACACTGCCACTGTCTGTGCTGTGTGTGTTCAACAGACATAAACGAGACTCCATTCTTATGCAAGTAACTTGATGCTTTAAATGCACGCAAAGTTAACCAGTAAGATTCTTTCGGGATTTTAGGGAAACAGACATGTTTTCCAAACAAAAGCAATTTAGATTTGATTAGTTTTTTGGACTGACATTAGATTCTCTATGCATATGAAATGGTGATGTCTATGTAATTAAAATGAACAAGTCTTTTTTAAGAAACAATTTCAAGAATCTGACCTCAACACAATCAGTAATACTTTTCTTACTACGGTTCTACTTCAAGTTTGTGTGGAAACTCCTTGTACATACAAGCCACCTCCAAATAAACTCAACTTACTTCTCCCTCCCCAGCTTCCTCCCTTTTGTATTTCAGTAGGTAGTGTCTGTAGATCTCATCTGGCATTTAGAATGGCATTTTAATCATAGCAGCTTCTCTTCTCTTAGGTGTGCAGAGGGATCTTGCTAAGTTTCTTTAAACTGAATTCCGATGATGGCGTCTCAGGTTGCTGATTCAAGATTTTGCTGCTCTGTGGTGTCACTTTTGACAGATGGTACCTAATGCAATCAGCCACCACTAAGGCAAGGACTTCGTTTGACCAAAGGGTCCAAAGGAAAAAAAAAGGATAAAAACAAAACCAAAACCAAAAACCATAAAAAACCAGCCCTCCACCCAATAACTAAATAGGGCAGGCTGTTTCTGAATCACTGTTTCCCAGTGCTTTAGCAGAAGATGCCTCCCTTTGCGCATGTTTTTGATAAATTTAAGAAGTCAAATCACTGACACAGATGGATAATCCAAGTGTATAGGGTGAAGAGTTATAAATTAACACATTATTCCCTCTTAATGTGAAATACTTGAGAATGCATTTTCTCGGTCCCCTGACATCTACCCAGTGAGGGCTCGCATTGTACTTTTCAAGTGGCATTGATTTGTTAAAGCGCTGAATTAGCATCTCAGGCCAGCTGCCTGTTCCACTGTTGTGTTGTTGGGTTCATTCTCTCTCTCTCTGCCTTGCTTCCCGCTGCCTTGGCCACACACAGGGCTTCTGCCTGCTTACCCCAGCTTTTCCCCTCTGTTATTTTAGCTAATCCAGGTAATACACTCACCAAATGTGCCTTGCCGAGCTGAGCAAACTAACGTATTTCTCATTGCATAAAGCTCATAATATGCACATGTGTGTATCTGTACGTACATACCTGTGTAATATTTTTGGTTGGACTAGGAAAGGAATAAGCAGGGGGTGGAGGGGAGAAGACGATGGGCTGCAAGGATGAATGGCTGTGTTTTACCAGCCTCATTCTCTAGTGAAGTGACACATTATTCTTTTCTTTAATTTGCGTTGTGCTGAGGTCTTCTGTACAGCAGCTGAGTCAAAGGGGAAACAGAAGAGAAAGAGAAGGAATATATGTCAAGTCAGAAGAGCTATTGACGTGCAGTATTAAACTGCGTATCTGAGGTCTGGATTTTAGAGTCTCTAGTACCTTGTCTAGTTATTCATTAATGAATGTCTGCACAGATCTAAAAATAGTTTGTGCTTACATGTCTGTATTGAAATATGCTATTTATAACTGTGGGGTTTTATTCTGATTGTAATTATCTGGGTTTATGACTCAACTCTTCCCACCCTTTCTTTGCTCTCTCATTCTATCCCTATTACTGCTATTTTACAACTCACTTTTAACATTTTCATTGCAGCTTCATACTTTATATTTGTCATGGTGGCACCTGACAGATTTGTAGCTATACCCTAATTGACTAAATTACACTGGTGATACGTGTATTGCAGTAATGAAGATTATGTACATGAAATTAACATTACATTTCATTTAAGATAGATAATAAAATGGTCATATTTTTGTCTGTGGTTCCTTAGCACAGATGAACCAGATTTTCAGAGCTAGTGTTGAGTAGTGAAATTACATTCTTTTATACTGGACATTCATTATTACTGCACTATTTTGGTTATCTTTTTCTTACCACTGGTTGCTGTGAGAGTTTAAGCTAACTTCTTTCCCATGCTATGCTTCTGATAATGGAAATTTCAGGAATAATCAACAGCAGTTTTCCTTTCTGTCTTTGAAACATAACAAATTCTGCTGTTTGCGATACAGTGCTTCTGGGAAACCTTTTCTTCTTGCAGGTGGTACATTTTTCTAGGCATCAAGAACAGAATGTGAGCAGGGCGCAAAATCTCAGGCAAACTGAAAAAGGTCCACATTGGTCACCTATTTTGTTTATAGCTACTAGCATAATCTTTCAATTATAGCATACTATTTAGCACTAATTAGGGACCATATTTTGAAAATCTTAGTGCTATTAACACAATGAGACATTTTGCATGTAAGCATGGATTAGGTTCCTTGCCTATTCATAACCTTTTCAAAGGTTATGCATCTATTAGGCTTCCAGCACAGTAGAACTAGAGTGTTTTCTATTTGCAAAATTTAGATCAGTTTTCAAATATAAAGTAAGTGTTCTTTGCCTTGAGATGCTTTCATTCAAAACCTAAACTCAGCAGATTAAAATTAACATAACTGTCCTAGCTGAGCAATCGGTCCTGATTCCATGGAGATATTTTTCATAGATAGTAGGTTTAGAATGATGGCTTCATAGAGGTGAAGGTATTAACCTACTTTTGTCTTTTAACTGGGCTGTCAGAGGCTAATTGAAACCACCAATGGGATAAAAGAGTAGAAACCAAAACCGGTAGGTCTTCCTATGTTTTCACAGTAATGAGTTACTTTCTTCAGAGAGTGTTGCCAGCATTGCCACTGTAACTTTGTGCAGCGTGCAGAGGACAAACCAAATGTGCCCTGCTGTGTTAATGTTTATTACATAAACATGAGATGCCATGCTGAAGTGCATCTGATACACAGGGTATGCAGATGGATATATTTCTATTATTTTAGGCAAAGAGGGGCTCTGAACCACTGGAGTCTGGTTTAATCGTGCAAGTGATACACTCATCTTAGGGGCTTGGCCGAAATGAATGCTGCATAAATGGCCTCAGAGCACCTATGTCAGACAGCATAATTTGTGGTGGCTTCGGCAGAAGCTTCTGGACCCTGCTTGGGGAAAATGTGAAATAAGAGCAGGGATATGCGGAAGGACTAATGGAAGATGTGACCAGATAGATAGAAACAAAGCTACTCCTAATACTGATACCAACAGTTTAAAAGAGATAGGTCTCTCCTTCCTTGCCCCAAACTCGATTCAGATCTCTAACACTTGTCATTTAACATCAGGAATGTCTAATGTCACAGATTATAATAAAGCTGCTAGAGATATCTGTGACATCTTGTTACATAAAAAAAGATATTTGCCATTTGTGCAGCCGCAGATTTTAACACATGAGGTTCTGAAGAGTGTCCTGACTGCAGTTCCTTATCTTCTTCAGAGTTATTCCTTGCAGTGGTAGAATTGAAGCCTTGGTTGGTGATGTGCTCCCATCTTCTGTTGTCATAGAGGAATCAACAAAGTCTTGTCCCTACAGGCTTTAGAATTTAACTGGAACACAATAAAGGATCAAGAAAATCTGTAGAATGGACTATCACCATAGTTAATCTGGCAAAAATTGTGACCAGAGTGGTCATTCCTTATAATAAGGGGGGGGGGGGGGGGGGGAAGGACGGGGGGGAGAGGCAGTTTGTAATAAAGAGTTTTATTCAATCTTTTTATTATTTTTATGGGAGACACATTAGAAGTTGGACTTACATAGAGCAAGTCAGAGATGCGCATTTGACTGGAGTATCATTTATACATATTCCACCAAAGAAATTTTAAGTACATGTGTGGGTGTTATAAAAAAAACCCCAACCCAACATCATGAACAACTTCTGCAAATTTTCAAATTATATGAAAGCACTTTAAAAAAAAAAGTGTTACATGAATTCTGTGGAATAGGACTTTATTTCTTGTGGAAGCTGGCACCCAAATAGGGAATTAAGTTACTACCTTGAGTACTATGGCAAAACAGAAACTGAATTTCTAAATGCCACTCCTGTTTCTAACCACAGGGACTGAATTGTCTCTGTAGAGAATTTTATATGAGGTATTGCTAGCGTTCCACGATTAAATTCTTCTGTTACTTCATTATTGTTTTTTCACTGTTT
Organism: Strigops habroptila; assembly: GCF_004027225.2. Classification (NCBI taxonomy): domain Eukaryota; kingdom Metazoa; phylum Chordata; class Aves; order Psittaciformes; family Psittacidae; genus Strigops; species Strigops habroptila. The sequence goes on from NC_044302.2 coordinate 67,761,335, forward strand.
TTTTGCCAAAGCTGCCAGGAGCACTGTGACTTCCCAGTAAGAGGAACAATTTGTAGACATTAGTTCATAACTATGGTTGCTCAGTAAGAAAAAACCATGAATGACAGGTTACACTGCAGCTCCTTTGTCAAAGCATTCTCTGCATTTTAGTTATTGCACTCTGCAAACCTCATTTCAGTAACAGCGATTCTTCTCTTGCTTACTGAAATGACTGTCAGTAATGTCAGGTCATGATCTGGTTGCATAACCCTTGGTGATTGGAAATAGATGCAGGCCTGCTTATGATTATTTTATGATGATCCTATAAGTATTGATGAAGCTTTGAGAGAGAATTTTCTAGACCTTGCTTTAGGACAAAGGAAAGGAGTGCTGGTGGCCAGGCTTCAGATAAGTCTTTCATATGAACTACCTAATTCCCTGAACACACTATGTGGATCTCTGTGTGTGAGCCAAAGGGTAGTTGATGGAAATAGCAGAGCTCATATAGTGGCCTTTCTGTGCCCAGTTTCCCTACCAAGAGTGGCAAATGTCAAGTAAAGGCAAATTTCTCCACGAATTATGCTTTCGAATGAAGGTGCACGTTTCCACTAGTTCCGCTTGGGAAGAAGTCTGTGTTTGACCCCTTGGGAAAGCTTCCATGCAGATGGTGGTATGGGAGCCCTTAGAGCCACCCCCTGGCAAACAAATAAGCAGTTCATTCCAACTCTTTGGAGGAGGAGGAACAGAAGGCTTGTACTAGTTTGATACCTCAGCATTCAAGCCCCATGAACTCAGTGGAAGACTGTCATTTCAGATGCTTCTCCAGAGATATAGGAACCTGATAAGCAGCCAGAAAACTTTTAACTGAAGATGTGAATTCACTCACTCGCTGCCTTCTCAGGACTCTGCAGCTGTCTCCTCTGGCACCAGCCCCTGCATTGGTTCCAAATCCTAAATAGGAAAAGATTCTTATTGTGGAGGAGTCAGACAGGCACCCAGATGTTAATTCTCTTGCAGCTTTCACTGGACTTTAGTTGGTGCTAAATGTCCATACTCCATCAAGGTATTAATACTATTTCTGTTACTCAGAGATACTACCTAATAGTCATTCTTGGCTTTTCAGATGTACATAGTCCCTCCTCTTTCTTCAGAAAGCTCTTTCTCCCTGTCTGGTTTTCTGCCAGACCACCAATACTCCAGGCATCCTCCCTCAGAAAAAGTGTTTGACTGAGGTTGTGGAGTGTTTTTTTTCTGTATAGCTCTGTTTCCCAACATGTTCTGTATGGGCAGAATTCTGATTGACAAGGTTCATTTTCTAATGTTCTACTATCTCTTTTCTAACTATCAGCGGATAAAACATTAATAGAGCAGAGAAATTTCTAGACATTTAGAACCTGCTTTCTACCTTCACTCATTCTGTCATCCAAAGATTGTCTGAATAACCTAAAGAAATGTAGCTTGTAACATGCAAGGCCACTGTTCCTGGCCCAAACTTAAAGAATGTGGCAGGATTGCAGAGTGTTTTCTTTCTCATTGAAAGTGTTCAGGACTGAGGATTATTTGGAACAGCTTGAACCAAGTCTTCTCTGACACATCTACGAAGTGGTAAGACTCCTGGTATGCTGGGGAAGTACATACACAATGGATACCATTGATGTGTTTTCTGTAGAGATGAGCTTGAGGAGGGATCTTTCATCCTTCCCAGATGGACACTTCTGTCAGCTGTCAGAAATAGGTAGAGCAGTGAAGAACCAAGGATATCACTTTTCTTCCTATCCTGCATCATGTTAATTTTAACTCCTTAAGAATTCTGAAAAAGGTAATAGATATGGTGCCTCATTTAGTGTCTTTCCAAGCATTCAATTTTGCCTTGGCAGCTTAGTGGCCTCTTGGCACATGCTTGTATTACTTCATGGTATCTAAGCGGTCAAGGGGAAACAGACCACTCAAGATAGAAAAGTCATGTGGAATGATATTTAAGTTGTGTCAAAGTCAGTGCATGACAGCATCCATCTGAAATGAAGGCAAGAAAATACGATGGGAACTCCAAGGTGTACCACCACACATAGATGTTCTCAGCTATGCCCTAGAGACCTATCAGCATGTGCTAATGAAGCATCCCAAAACAGGTTGCGCCTTTAGTCAGAATTAAATTGTATCTTTCAACCCTTCAGCCCTGAAAGACCTGTCAATCCCACTGCAGCATAGCCGTGTTACTCCCATCTGTAGTCCACATGCTTCCTGAGATTTGTGTCTAAAGCTGCCTGTAATTAAAAGAAGCAGATCATATATCCTAGAGAGCAGGTTGCATCTGTTTGTTTTGTAAGGGTGTCTACTTGACCATAAGAAAATTTGTAGGCATCCATAAACCAAAAAAAGGATCTGTACTGGTACTCTAGATTATTTTACTCTCAAGTAAATTTTACTCCAAAGTGTTCTGTAAGCATTGGGGTTTTTTTTTCCTGCTTTTTTTAAATGGATGTGATACAAAAGAACTGTACAGAGCAGAGGTAAATACAAACTAATGTATTTAGCCGCTCTACCTGACTAGTCTGTATTGTGATGGACTTTTAGTAGATTATTTTGATGGAAGGGAGATTGGGGATTTTTTGTTTAGGTGAAAGACTATTAGACTCAACAGAGTTGTATAAAGCAAAATTTAACAGAAATTGCTAGTTGCTCCTTATCAGAAGGACTGAATGAGAAAAAACCCTGTTAAATGAGAAGAAGTAGTTGTAAGCATGGACAGGTCATACTGAGGACTAGAATACATACATATATTGGACATCACAGGCAGAAGTTTGTAAACTCTACAGCCTTGTATATAAATTCTGAATACATTCCCACTTAGCCTGGGTAGAATTACATGTAGGCCCTTTAAAAATATTATAATTATTTTACAAATCATAGATTTGGGTCATTTAGATGCTGAAAATCTTTTGAAATGCAAGAATGTACCTTTAAAAGAACAACTGTGGGTTTCTAGCAAGAAGGCCAGATTTTTCACAACAGAAAAACAGTTTCTGGAAACTTTGTGTGCTGAGTCAGTATATTATCATCCATAGACTAAATTTAAAGTATTGTTTGCCTTTGGCCATGGAACAGCTTTGATTGCATATATGCCTACTTAACTTTTGTCTTTGCTCCAAATGCAGTTCTTTACGCTGAACATTTATACCACTGTATTATATATTAATGGTAAATATAAAGCAAACTTGACTCTGTATAGCCAAGCATAGTGAAAAATATTTTGTATGTGTAAGGAAGCTCTTCTTTACCTTCCTTATTGCCTTGCACAAGTACTAATTATAATATAAATGAAAAGTCAAGATTATTTGCTATAACCAGAAGGAAATTCTGCAGGCACCAGAACATCATTTTCAAAAATGAAGCTTTCCTCCCAAACTGTCTGCATCTTCACATCATGTCTTAAACTAATCCGTAACAGGGTGGAGATTATTAAAAGTCTATTCTGTGGGCAGCCTAGCCCTTACTTGTCCAACATTGGATTTCTTTGAAGCATGTGGTACTAACCAGTGTTCACTGTGGCTGCTTAGGCACTGTGTAAAATCTCTCGTGTTCTAGAAAACAGAGAATCAAGCCTGAATTTCCTGAGAACATAAGCAATAGTCAGACAAACCTGGAGTCCAGAGGAACTGCTGCTTTCTTTTGCATTCCAGAAACATGATTCTCAATGGAAAAATCACAGAAAAATTATTTTCAATAATGACAGAAGGCATTCTTCATCAACAAATCTGGTAATCTGTGGTGCATTTGAAATACAGCACTTGGATGTTGTCATGTATTGATGGAATATCTTTCTAACCTGTGCTTATTTCCCCTGACCTCTGGTTGATTACATGTGGACATATGGTTCCAGATGTTATGATGCAAGAATGAGACACTATCTAACTAAAGCACATCTCATGGGCTTTTAGATGTGGTAACCTGTTTCTCCTCATCCTCTTCTCTTTGCATCCTATATTTGTTGCTCATGTGGTAATGTCTCATTCCTTCGGGCAGTGGGACCTAGTTTCTTGCGTCTTTCTGTAAAGCATTTGTGGAACCACAACAGCATGGTGGTAGTTATGATAACATGGTAATCAATCACGAGGGAGTGCTAGTCAACTCTCATGAGTTAAAATCAATGCTGTGTTCTGCAAAACTGGGAATGCTTTTATCTCGTAAGTTGGTTTGCAAACATCTGTAATGACCTGCAGCAGGAACAGAACAAGGACACAAAGGCAGTTGGTGTTCGTTCCCTTTTTGATGGAAGGGCCAAAATAGCTGAGGGTGTATTTCCAGTATTTTGAAAATGTCTCCTTGACTGTTAGCGCAGTGCCCTCTGTCCACTTAAATCAAAGGTAATTCAGCTGCAGAAGAATTCCAGTGAGTAGTGAAGAAGGGCAAGGACCGAAAAATAGTTTTGGTGAAGTTGGCTGTGCTGGCTGTCGCTCAGAACAAGACAAAGTAAGTAAATTCACGTCTTGGAAGTCTGTGCTCATAGTTTCAAAAATCAAAACGACAGGTAAACACTTGTACATCATTCTGCTGTACTACACTTCTGATTTGTATTTGAAGCAATCCTGTCATTACACAAAAGGGTTAACAGAGGGCAAATGAGACAATGTTTTCCCATCAGCATTCTTTGTAAATCATCAAGGAAATACTTCTGTCTTTTCTCCCCCTTTTCTTTAATTATAGAAAAAATAAAATGCCACTAGAATACCAAAGTGCTAGTAGCTTTTGTAACTCATCCCCAAAGCAAACTCTTCTGTCAGTAATCATAACCTAATTACCACAGGCAATTGGAAAGGTTGGGTTTGTGTTTTGGGGTTGTTTCCCCCTCTCTCCCTTCCTTCCCCCCCCCTCTTTTTTTTTTTTGTTTATTTGGGGTTTTTTTGTTTGTTTGAATGGGGGGAGGGTACATAGGTGGAGGAAAGGTCTTTGGATTTAAACAGAGAATATTCAACAGTAAAAATAGAGTGTATGTTTAAAAAAAAAAAAAAAAAGATGGAAAATATAAAAAAAAACCCCAAGAAGATGGAGAGAGAGAAAAAATCCCAACCACCCCCTGGCAGATGATCAAGTGCTTGTTGAGACAGAGCAGCAAGTCAGTGAAATGCTGGAGTTGCCTGCTCAGTGTTGTGACTCTGCAGAAGTCCTGAAGTGACACATGCATCACAGGGCTGTCACAGCACTGAAACAGGCCAGAGGTCATGGTTAAGAGCAGGGTGTTGCTGGATAAGGCTGAGGAAGCAGAGGTGGCCCCTCTGTGCTCTGTGTGTGGGTCTGTGTACTCCTTTCCCGTCAGAGCTGGCCCAGCACAGCCAAAAAAGCGGTTCCTTGGCAGGGCTTAATGGCAGGATGATGTAGTCTGTTGTGACTAGTGCATTCCTTTCAGGTTAAACTAGGGAAATGGCATTGTGTTAAAATTCCAAGTCGCATGAATGTTTTATTGCCACAAGTGCATTCAGGCCTCAAGGGGAGTGTGTGTGGTGGGGAAAGGGGGAGGGCGGGTGACTTAGAGACTCAGGAACTATCAGAAGAGCACTTCCCCTGGAAAATTTTACCCAGCAGCATGAAGCTGACAGGCTGCGATAGTCACTTAGGCAGGTTTCGCTTTTTCTAAGCTGTGGTTGTTTAGAATCTCACAGTCCAGACAATTAGCAGCTGAAGAAAATGTGACAAGACACACACGCAAAGAGGTTGGGAGATAGAGGCAAAGGAATGCACCGGGAGGGAGCTGGGTTGCCTGTCTCCTGCAAACTGCCAGGCGTCTCCCCCGTCCCCCTCCTGCTTCTCTGCCCCAGTCCAGAGCCCTGGGGGTGGGGGAGAAGTTTTTTCCCCCTGTCTGCTGAAGGCCAGGAGTGATCTGTTAACTGTACACCACTGACTGGGAGGCCAAGGCAGCTCATGGTACTGTATGTTACCATTACTACTCCCTCATTCCTTTTTACATTTTTTAAACATCTCTTTGTATTAACGGTTGACATGACTCAGGAGGACTTAATTTTAGACTGCAAAGGGACAAAATAATGTAATGTAACAGTGCTGCATGTCTGCAAGATTTTATTTCTTTAAGGAATAAACTTATCCATCCAATTTGTACTGGTTGTAAGTAATGACTTCGAGCAAAGTTTGACAGGCTTGTTTAGTAGAGTAAGAATAGGGAGTTTGGAACAACAGCCATGCAGATACAGGCCTTAGAAAGAAACTTTGTTTTGAGTCATCATGGATTTTTTTCAGTTTCCCTGTTTTTTTATGGTCTCAGGCTATTCAGGTCATGTGCCGTACATGATTTTTAAGTGATTTTTATCTAAATTACTGTGAAGTCAAGTCTTCAGTTCAGAGCTCTTTGTAGTATATAATTATAGTGTAGCTTATAGTATAACTGTTTGTATGTACATGTTGCTCATGCATAGTGTGAAAATAATCTGTGTGGATGTGTAAATGGAAGTCTGATTGGGACCTAAGTGACATTTGTGGGTAGTCTGGATCTCTCAAATCAGAGTGTTTTTACAAATAGGTAGGCACCTGTGTTTGGACAAGTTTGTCCTGGAATTTCTGTACTGTTCACATGTGTACACACAGAGACCAACTCTCATATGGTTCGTGCATGTACTCTTGTAAAGTTACTGAAGCCAAAGAAGCAGCAAGAATGCATAGTGAACATTGATTTGGTCTCCATGGGACAAAATGCTCTAGATCTTTATGTGGTATATCTTTTTCTAAACATCTATATCTGGGTGCAGAAATGTTGCTGTATGCATATAAGTGCAGATATTTGAGTTTACAGAATATATGACACTAAAAAGTCATGTGGCAGGGTTTTTGTTTTGCAAGTGAGAAATGATCACAGAGATCACAGAGAAGATTCAGTGTCTTGCAAACAGTCTTTTGCAATAACGGTGTCACTTCAAAAGTTATGTGTAAACTTAAAGTTTCTTGTTGCTCACTTTCTTAGCATTCTTACTGCTATATGGTTTGGTTTCTTGTGAGGGTTCATCTTGTCATGTATTATATATTTGATTTCTGAATTATATGGTATTATTTATATCAAACATTACAGGTAAGAATTTGTATCTGCAAGAGTTCATAAAAACTAATGGTCCTTAATACTGCCAGGTTAGCATGGAGAGTTGAGAAAGTAAGCCTACTGTACTTAAAGTAAAAAAAAAATTAAAAGTAAAGAGAAGAGGAACTTCTTCCATCTTATGTAAGTATGTATATAGTCTGTGTGTTCATATGTGAGTATGTTTACATACATAATATTTTACTGATATGTTCAATTTAGTCTTTCTGAATTCTGCAGTTAAACATTAGTGTATTATACCTTAGCAGCAGAGAAATACTGATATGTTTGAAATCTTTTAAATTATAAAGCAGATGCACACACTATAATTTCTCATGCATCCACATGTCTGCCAGGAAATCCAGTTATATATGACATTTTGACTTTGGAGAATGTAACACTAAGAAAGAAAAAAAATTCCCAAACAATCTATAATAAGCTGTATCCTGTCTTACCTATTGAATAAGAATTGTTAGATGATCTACATTTGGCTGTATGCTTTATTTTTTTGCTTGCATAAAAAGAGATAATTTTGTCAGATAAACAGGATGTTGATCTGATTAGTTTCCATTTATGATGGTTTGGTGGTAGTATTCTGAAACAGTTAAAATGACAAGGCTTATGGAGGGTCATAAACTCCACAAGCAGTCAGCCATACAGGAAAACAATGATTTATGAATGGAATAATTTCTTCAAATTTCAGAAACCCTTATTAACACCTTTCATAAATTCGAAACAATATGCACTTTGAGTATGTGTTAGCTGATTTGAACTATGTGAATACAAACTGCTAAGAGTTTCCTTATGATGATCTGCAAATGAAAATTTAAAAATGGCAGTTATCGAAGGTAAGTGGCCAGTGATATATGCTCATATAATATATGGAAGTATTTATTTATGCTACTACTTGTAACTGTTAAAAATAAATTCCCAAGTCAATTGCAGTAAATGATAACTATTTCCTAAAAATTGGGATGAAGAAAACTTTGGAAATAACCTGCAAATAGATTATATTTCATATAGACATAGAATAGACATATAATTCCGAAGAAGGGTAGGTTGACAAGGTCTTACTTTGCATTGCTAGCTACAAGTCTGGTGTCAAAATAAACCTAAGAACTTTAATTGTTTTGAAAACAGAAGATGCAATTTGTCTGTATGCATAGGAACGTGGAAGTAAAACTGAATCTGACTTTTCCACTCAATTCAGAACAAGCATTTTGCAGTCACTTTTCTCAAGGTGCAAGATAGTAGAGAAGCATTTTGTTTTTACTGTTATGTTAAAAAGAGAATAACGTACATTACACAATGGCTGGGAATTGCAGACACTGCTAAGCATGCTTTGGATTTCACAAAATAGTGAGGCTGATGTAAAGATGAAGAGATTAAAAGTAATACATTTAACATGATTTTTTTTGTTTGCCTTTTGATACTTTAGAATACGCTGACTTCAGGCTTTTATATTTTGGTTTGCAAATATAAAGCAGAAACTAATACTGTATTTTACTTTGATGCTCCCAGTAGTTGGGTCTTCACCAAAAAAATAAGTTATTTTGAGATGCATACATATACACACACACACAAAATTATGCACATATCTGTATACACAGATCTATATAAACATCTGTATAGACATCTATATATACATTCATGTGTATACTCATCTAACTATGATACTATGAGCTCTAATATAGACTCATTTAAACCAGTTTAAATTTTGCCATAACTATGTTGAACTAAACCAGTAATTCAATGAATGCATGCTCAGAATATGATCTAATTTTGTAAGCTGGCTGAGCTACAGTAATCAGCTCCATCCACTTAGCACAACAAATGTCAGGTTAAAATGCGTGAGCAAAAACCTTTTTCACATAACTTTAATTGTCCACATTTTATCTCAGGTTTAGAGTGGGCGATAAATGCACATGCATTTAGGTACCATGGTTAAGGTGATATGCAACAGTTTTTTGAACTATGAGAATTCAATTATGTGTCTGAACTCAAAACTAGATCCGTGAGAACAAGGGTAGAACTTGTTTAAATATGTGTACATTAGGGTTTTGGACTACTATAACTGAATCCATTTTTAGATTCATGTATTTTCACGCAACCTTCCTAATAAGCACATGTCTTAAAAGGTGAAAACTTTTCTTTATTTTCTCTAGCAAGATTCTTTATTTGCAATTTTTTTAAGAAAGTTTAAATTGTCAATTCTTTCTTAATAGGTCCTGACATATCGTTTAAGGATGAATTTGTATGTCTCTCATGTTCATGGTGTGAATACCACAAGAAAATTTAATCAAAATTAAAAAATCTTGAAGGTACAGAATTGAATATTACCTATTGTACAGTTCTTCACATAGGGCTTTAAGTCCAGTCTTTATATTCCGTACTGTAATGTGTCAGTCAGTATTATACTGAAATTAAAAACAAAACAAAACAAACAAAAAGAAAACAAACAGTGACTTTTCATCTCTTTTACATATGAATATTTTCATGCTTACATCTCTGTTAAAGATATGGGGTTTGGTTTGTGGGTTTTTAGTATATTCTTTTACACTTTTGTCAGAATCTTCCCAGCCGTTTCAGAGTTTTAAAGAATTACAACATTTTATTTTGCAGGCAGCTCAAAAAAACCCCAACCCCATAGCTTTGAACTGTGTAATGTAAATAATTCTTGTTCACAGGTGCTTTCAAGGCCAAATTTGAAAAAAATTATTTGGATATTTGGGCTATGAATAAGCAAAGCATTTAGGCATGGAGTAATATTTCATCTGCATAGAGTTATGTACTTGGCTTATTCATGGAGTCTGCATTAGGAAAAACTGGAAAATAAGAAATAGAAGCAACAATGTGTACATATATCTACAGGAAAACTTTGACAGAAATGTACATAAATGATTTGTTGTTTCATGTTGACTTTGTAGCAATGTTGATTGTTAGCTTTATTACTTGAGAGAACTTACTGTCTGACTGTACCCACAAAAATCAGCGGCAAAATCAGACAGTAGTAAGGCCCAGAAATAAAATGTAAATGGTAGCAAACACCTACGCTTTAATTTCTTTTCACTTTTACTGTTCTTTCCTCTTTCAGAAAAACGAAAACATTCTCAGGGATCAGATATTTTCAGTCTTGTGAAGATAAAATTCCCATAGTAGTTTTGGAAAATTTTCTTCTCATGTCTTGAGAATTGTTTCCAAAATTCCTTTAGAATGTAAACTTTTGCTAGTGAATTATTAAGCTTGGTTTTTGACTGTTTCTAGCTGTTTTCTTGCATCTTTAGGTAAGCACGTAACCTCAACCTAAGCAAGGATTTTCAGAACTACATATGACAGGACATGTGGACCCGTAGGCGGACCTAGTGATATCCCTTCATTTGGGCACTGTGTTTTCAGCGTAGACCAGGATATGAAGTGGAAGGCAGATACACACATCCCTGCATCTTCTGGGTGTGGACTAAGCCTGCACTTCCTTGGCACCACAGCTGACAAAGTATTGAGGCCACTTCCAGGCACTACTATTTACCCGTACCCCCCTCCACCCTGCTATTAACAGAATGTGTTAGCAGGCCTGTAAAAACATGTTTAAAACAAATAAACAAGGTTCTCCAGGGAGTAGGCTGTCTTTAACAAAGAGAGGGAAGCAAACACACAGGTTACTCCTTACTTGGAAACTTAAGAAGGATGATAGAATATTAGGAAAGAAATTAATCTAGTTCTTGTTTTGATCTTGCATGTGAGATGATTTTTCACAGTAGAAGTGCTGTGTAAACACTGTCATATAGTGTTATTTGTGGTGGGATGAGCAGAGATAAGGACAATAAAACATGTGCCTGATTCACAGAGTAATGCATACTCCTCCGTTTAATATGTCTAGCATTATCTAAGGACTAAATAACATTTTAGGAGATTTAAGGTATTAATATTTGGTCTATTTATTTAGCTAGTCTTCCTCTCTATTCTCAAACAACTGGTGCTTGCCACAGACTGAGGTGGACTTAGTTTACTGATACAGACATGGGAGCTGTCACATCACAGAATCATAGAATCATAGAATGGTTTGGGTGGGAAAGGACCTTAAGATCATCTAGTTCCAACCTGCCTGCCGTGGGCAGGGACGCTTCACAATAGACCATGTCACCCAAGGCTCTGTCCAGCCTGGCCTCGAACACTGCCAGGGATGGAGCATTTACCACTTCTCTGGGCAACCTGTTCCAGTGCCTCACCACCCTCACAGTAAAGAACTTCTTCCTTATATCCAACCTGAACTTCCCCTGTTTCAGTTTAAACTCATTTCCCCTTGTCCTATCACTACAGTCCCTGATGAAGAGCCCCTCTCCAGCATCCTTGTAGGCCCCCTTCAGATACTGGCAGGCTGCTATGAGGTCTCCACGCAGCCTTCCCTTCTTCAGGCTGAACAGCCCCAACTTCCTCAACCTGTCTTCATACAGGAGGTGCTCCAGCCCCCTTATTGTCCTTGTGGCCTCCTCTGGACTTGCTCCGACAGCTCCATGTTGTTTTGATGTTGAGGACACCAGAACTGTACACAATACTCCAAGTGGGGTCTCAGGAGAGCAGAGTAGAGGGGCAGGATCACCTCCTTTGACCTGCTGGTCACACTCCTTTAGATGTAGCCCAGGATATGGTTGGTTTCTGGGCTGCAAGTGCACACTGAAGCTGGCTCATGTTGAGTTTCTCGTCCACCAACAGCCCCAAGTTCTTCTCTGCGGGGCTGCTCTGAATCACTTCTCCACCCAGCCTGTAGCTGTGCCTGGGATTGCGCCAACCCATGTGCAGGACCTTGCACTTGGCCTTGTTGAACTTCATGAGGTTGGCATTGGCCCATCATACTATTGCAAGTGTAAATTAGTGGCCTCTTCCAGTTTCTATATTTTTCTTAGGAAGCGCTTCATCACCCTTCAACAATTTGTAGTCACAGGGCATATGTGTAGATCTCAGAATGACAGAAATGTAGGAAGGCGAGATGAATCTAATCTTACGTCCAATGAGAAGATTTTCATCCTCCTCCAAAAAAAAAACCACCAAAAACCAAACCCAAACCCCACAACCCAAAAAACAAACAAACAACAATAACAAAACCACCCAAACCTCCTGGATATTGTTTGTTGGCTGCAAGTGCCATTAATCTTTGACCAAGACTATGGTGAAGATTTTTGACACAATCTAATTGCAAAGCAAAAGTAAAATACTTCTCTTTTGAGGCTTCGAAAAATTCATATAACTGAGGGAAGAGTTTTTAAATAAATGACTGTACTCAGTAACAGAAGTGTGTATTGGCAGTGTTCTTATTTCTCATGAAGCAAATCATGTTCAGTCTCTTTTCTTCCTCCACAACCAAATTCATGCCTCACCTACAAACAAAACCACCTTGATTCATTGATCTTGCTCCAAAGACTGTATTATTATATTCTGTCCCAAATAACTTGTGAATTTAATATTAGGATTTTACTGACACAGTGCCTATTTCTTAGAAAACTTCGTAAGGAAGGAAGCCAGGTAATTGTCTATTGACTTTTCTTACAAAATATGCCTTAAATTGTTGGTGACAGAACACGTTTGTAACATTTTGTATGACAGCAACATGTAGGATAGTTGCAAATTTGGAACCAGCTGTAAGTATAGCCTTCAACAATGCATTTCTTACAACAGTATCTCAAATCAGAGATTGGTTTTTGCCTCAATGCTTTGTTTCTTGGGATTTTTCTCATCTTCCAGGCTGCATCTTTTGCAATTTCTTGTTAGTGATGCAAACATTTTATACTGTATTCAAAATCTCTTCTTGGTAGTTAAGTGTATGGATATGCAAATTGTCATTACACTACTGACTGAAATTATAATATATACTCTGGTAATTGTACCAAGTTCTTTGGTCTGCACAGGTATCTTCTCTGACTATAGTATCTTAAATGTCAGAACTGAAGTAAGTGCTGCAAGTTTTGCCTTTTGCTTCAGAAATCCTCTCCTTGGAGTTTTGTGCTAGCTGCATGAGTGTGGGGACCATCTGCTGATTCATCCTTGCATTTGCTCTGTGTATTCTGAAAGCAGACCTGTCTGTCACAACAAGGGTTCTGCTGGTGCCAGTGGGCACTGCAGAAGCTTCCAGTGAGGGAAAAAACAAAGGTATCAACCTGAGTCTAGCGTGCTTTAGGTAAAGAATAACAATTGTTAGAGGAAAAGGGTAGAAATTTCCTCTATAAAATAGAGAAAAGAATTGAAACGAAGACTATCCTCCCCCTTTTTCTTGAACTTTCACTTCAGTCTTGGTATCCAGACTCCTAGCTCCATCTGTGGGACTGCAGAACATGCTGGAGCTTCCCCAGAAGTCTCAATGGTTTTCTGGCAGCCCTCAAGCCCCTTTGGAACTACAGGAAAATGTCCACAGTGACAGTGACATTCCCACAGTGGTGGCATGTCTTCCAGTCAGCACTCTGCAGATTTTTACTATGACCTGTTCAAATTCTGTTACTCTTAAACTTTCCTTGATGGTCACTGGTATTGGCCTCAAAAGGCGCTCTTGAGCCTCACTGTTACTTAGAAGAGGAATCTGGCTCTGAGCATTTTCCATTAGCTGCACCAGTTATTGAAGTGTCTTTCACTTTTACCTCCTGTCACTGTTTCCCTTTGGCCTATCTTTTCAATTCTTGGTCTGAAGAGCATCACTCCTAATTTATCGCATGGTCAGGTCCTTATTGCCCCTGGACAGACTTGGTATGGAAAGGCAGTGTGTACATGTATGTCTGTATCTGCGTGGGGTGGAGCGAACGATTCAGCAGATATTTTTTCTGTAGTTCAAAATAAGTATTACCTCAAAACTTGCTATTGACATAAAAGGCTGTGCCCCCTACTCCCCCTTTCCCGTATTTCCTGGGTGGATGGTGGGGATAAAGGTCAGGAGGGGTAGATGGGGAAAAGCCTTTATGCTTGTTGTTCTATCTTTGCTTTCTGCTGATGATACACAAAGCAAGTTGTAAATAGCTCCTTCACACAGAGTTGTTATTCCTTTGAGAGAGATACTGCACAGTAGTTGTGCTCTCAGTACTGCCATGCCCCAGGGATCAGAGAGGGACACTTTAAAGACCTTTTTCATTCATTTCTGCATTTTTGACAGAAGTTTAGCTTTGTATCAGACAAATGTCATCCAATCATTAAAGCTTGAGCATTGTTTCAAATTTTTAGTAGCAGTCAGCATAGTATCAGACAATCTCAAACTATGAATTTGCATGACATACCGAGTCCAAAGTGTTTGAGTCCTCATACGCTGCCTGCCGTCTACACCATAGCACATGAATAAAAAGAAACGAATTAAAAAGACAAGTCAGGTGCACGTTTTATTTTAAATTAAGTAATAACCAGAGTAATAACAGGGTTTAATTCCATTTATTCTCCCATCAGTCAAACGAGGTTCACAAAGCTGGATAATATTAGAATTCATGAAGTGAACGACACTAAATGCTTGGCTAATTATACTTGTTCTCAACGTGGTTTTAATATTTTTACCACTTGGGAATATAGATGACAAAACAAATTGTAGTGTACATTTCTGTGTTAAACTTATCGGAGAATAGTTTTTAATTCCTGGGAGATAAAACTTTCTCTGACATGTTTTTGGTGTGACTTACAATGTATTTAGGGAACTTCTATGTGTACAGGCTTGTATTTGTTAACATGCAGAGTACTGTCTCCATCTTCTTGTCTTCCTTAGTGCTTGAAATATGATGCTGGTTGTATTGTTAATTTTTATAGTTTAAAATCAATGAAGTCCCCAACTTTTAATATAAGTAACACTGTGCAAAACTTTACTGTCTGCTATCCTGGAGTTATGCGGATATCAAGGGCCATTTTTGAAAATTCAGGTCTAGTTTGAATCTTAATATAATGGATCATTGCATATAATAATTAGGAGTAGAGGAAATCCAGAGAGTCTGAAGAACTAAGGTGCAGAATAGATGCAAAAATTATTTTGTGGTATATTGCTATGTGTATCAGTTTGTCCAATTCACTGATAATCATGAGTAGAAAAGCAAGACTGTGCAGTGAGAGGAAGAACAGCTCACAGAGTCATTCATTTTTGATGGTCAGTGAAGCACTTTCTGGTGGCTTAGGGAGAGCTGACTAGTTGTGTGGTGCTGGTTTTCTTCTTTGCTTTCTGCTGCTGAATTGCATTAACATTTTCCTGCTAGTACTTTTCCTTGCATACAGTGGCTGTTGGATGTCAAGTAACTGCAGGTGGGAGGGGAGGCACTCCGCATGACTACAAATGGAGGGAGAGGTGGTCCACACAGCATTTTGACTCTTAAGATCTTGTTCATGCTCTTAAGCAGCATGAAAATCCTTGAAGCAGAGGAGAAAGAAAAGCTAGAATATAAATGCAGAGATGTGAGCCAGCTTAAGGAGGGTACTTTGTCTAAGGAAGAACAGAAAGATGCAGTACTGGAAAATGAAAAGTCACTGGGGTTGAGCTGGCCACGTTGAATAGAAAAGTAGAAGGTGAGAGCTGCAAAAAGAGTAGTGGTGAAAGTCCCAGGTACATGGAACAGTGCAAATGGAAAGATAAAGAACCAATAAGAAAAGTGAGGACTGAGACTATGTTACTTCGTAGCTGCATGGTGTTAAAATACATTGTCAAAATTAATCACTGGAGTCCATTCAGATCCACTGGAAATTCAGATGTGAAGGTACACTTTGTTAAGTCTTTTTGCCTCCATGAATAAATGCGAAAACCAGGTTGGTAATTTCAAATTAGATACAGGTCTAAAGTGGAAACTGAGACCAATGATACAATATTAGTCATCTTCCTGGAGAAAGTGACTGTTCTTCGCTGCAGTGTTTTGGCCCCTTGTAGTTCAGAGTGTGCTGAGCTAGACCGTGGCCTGTTATATAAACTGAGATAACCTGAGGTTTAAGACACAGGAGTAGATGTCACAGATTGAAGTGACCATGGGAAGCCAAAGTACAGGAGCTAGTGATTATACTAAAAACCATAATTGTCTTGTTATGAAGAGACCGTAACTTGTGGCTCTGAGGTTGTGGCAGTTGATTAGATAAGAAAAATAGCAACCCTGTATAAGAGTCTCTCACTCATTTAGGAAAACAAACAAACCAACCTAATTTTAATTTTTACAGTTAAGAGGAGATCTCTCAGATCTGGTTCTGAAGTCTTGGAAAATATACTTTTTTTTATATTCTTTGAGGAAATTTTAGGTCCTATGAATGCTTCATTTCAAAGGCAGAACTTTGCCTGTGCAGTAGTTTTCTTGAGAGAGAATGCTTGTGCTAGATTTAAAAGGTGAGCTGTGGTTGCCATGTTGTACTTGATGGTGAGGTACCACATAATGTTTCAAACACTGCGATTCTCCATTCTTTAGATGTATTCATGGATTTCAGTTTCTAGACTGCCCAAAATTAAAAGACTTTCCTGTGGAACATGGGTTCTCTATGGGTTGTCAACCCATTTAAATGAGTTGTGAAACAGAATTTTCTGAAATGGAATGAGAGCTGGAGAGGCCGATGAGCACTCACACTTTGTGCAGCATAATCTTCAGTCTATCACCAAGGAAACTGACTTGTAATGCTGAAATATTGTCTATCAGGTCGCTACTGCTTTTTAGTCCATCTGAGGTTAAGAGTTCCGTGTAAACTAATGGTTTACATCGGGAAAACATAAACATTCAGCTGGTACTAGTACCTGGTACTATGTTTTAGCCTTCTTATCAAATTGCATTTCTGCTTTCATTTTGTTAGGATAAGTCTGGAATGCCTTTATGTCCTTCCTCCATTGCCATCTCTCTGCAGTCTTTGTGTCCATGTACTTGCCATAGAAAAACTCCTAATCTGATTGAGACGTTTTATCCTTTTCAGGTGCCTTCCTAAAGACACACTCATTTTTCTAGGCCTAAAAGCTCCAGAAAAAATACAGCTACATAGGAGTGCAGAAGAAAGTTGCCTGAAGAAATTCTCTCCCAAATTTCACTGTATTTGCCTTCTAGATTTTTAAGTTCTTCAGACATGATAGATGTCTTGCACAGTTGATATTTGACAAACAATGGCAGTAAGAAAAAGGATTTCTTGCCTTCAGGATTTTTTTTTTTTTTTCTTTTAAGGCATAATGTCTCAACAAAAGTCTGTTCCCACTTTGTTTTCCAGAGTAAGGACTTCCCAATCTATCTGTGGTATTTCAACATTGTCCTTCCAGGTGGGACTAAAATTTTGTTCAGACTATACTTTTTTTCTCTTGTGGCTTCTGCCTAATAATCCTGCTGGTAAGGGTAGAAGATTGTTACATCTTGCTCGTAGATTTCATTCTAAATCTCTTGAATATCCTAAACATCCTGTTTCACCAGGTTTTGAAAACGCCTCAGCATAAATGTTATCCTGTAAAGGCATCCTTTACATTTGAAATTATTCTAATTCTTGGGCCTCCCCCCCCCCCAATATATATATATTAGTAGCCAAAGATAGAAAGATTTGTTTGTAAGAAAAGGTTTTAAACTGTTAATGATGACATTAAAGTGTGTTTTATGTAAGGGTAGTAGTATACCTAGCACTATACAAACAAGTAATGTTAGATGAGCCCCTCCTGTAAACACTTGTACCCTAAACAGATGTTTGGAGTGATCCAGTCATGAAACACTCGGTGGCCCTACGATGACTGTCTCTCTGAGCATTGCAGTTGACATTTGATGGTAGGACAGAGATGACTTTTCCTAGGTGGCTTAAGGTTTTTGTGCTTCACAGAAGAAATCAGTTGTTTTAAAGAACAAGTGGAATGCAGCGAGAGCATCCACCCAGGTGTGAAAAAGGACATAGAAGAAAGTCTGAAGACAAGAGCTGGATAAATAGACAAGGGAGCAAGAAGGCTATGGGATTCAGGGAGCAGAATGAAAGGAATATGATGAGGAACAGAAATGTAGCCAGAAGCACAGTTGTTCAGAGCCTTGAAGTGTAGGATGAAGAGCTTGGACTTGAATCAGCTTCCCTTACCTTCCACATCAAAGAGGGGAGTGACATGATCCAGGCAATAGGTGAGAAATCCCTTATACTACCGGTTTTATGCTATATTAATAGGAAATGTACTTACAAAGCTGAAGTATTTAAGAGAGAAAAAAGAAGTATGAACAAAATGGCCTGTAGATAAGGAATATTAATTTGACATTCAAGCTGCAGTTCAGTTAGTAGCCATCTTTTGGTTGGCACTGCTTTTATGGCAAAAGCATACCTGCACAGTAATGTTTATACAGAGTGTACAGTGAAGAAATAGGTCCACATGGCATTGGTTTTGTGAGGTGAAAAGCATTTTGCACACTGGCTTTGTGAATATAATTTGTTTCATGTGTAGTTTTATGCTCAGGTCTATCCAAGAAAAATGGAGACATCCTTCAGTTTTGTTTTAGCAGCCATGAGCTCTTGGTCACCTTCATTTTCATATTTGAAAGCAGCTTGAATAAGGCAAGGTGTTTACATTTGTCTGTAGTAGTGTGCCTTGTAATGGAGCAATCCAAATCAGCTTGCATGCTGAAAGCATCTCATCTGCAAGTTCACAAAGTTCTGGTGGGCTGCTTTTCTCAAGAGCAAACTAAGGTAAATTATTCTGCCATTCAAGATGTTTTTCATTGGCTGAGTTCATCTGTATCTTAGCTGTACTATCACTGCATGGCATCCTACAATGTAGAGAACTCCAGTAATAATTTTAAAAGATAACAAGGAAAGTACATATTTGAGACACACTTGATTTGAATTTTGGTGGAACCTATATTTTTGTTCAGTAGAGAAGGTGTGCAGGAGACGTCTGGAAGGCTGTCCCATGCAGAATTAAAGCTGGTAGTACTGACTGGGTTAGAAGGGAGGGCAATGGGGTCTGTTTCTTTTCCTTGGTGGCTAAGGAGAGCTTGCAGAAGATGCCATGGTGGCCAATGGTTTCGTGTTTCTCACATTCTAGAATGCTACAGAGCAGAGCAATGAGCAGGGTGAGAAGTATGTATATCTCTTAGTATGTCTATGTGTGCATATATAATGTTATATTAACATATATAAACAATCATAATCCTGAAGTGTGAGAAGAATGGCAAGCTTGCAACAGTTGTTAACATTCACTTCCAGGTTAAATAGTAACCCTGCTGTCTTTTCAGTATGTATCTGGTAGAGATGTAGTTTGCTAATGTTTAAATGGCGTCTTGAAGATGGAAAGCTTTTTTAAGTGTTGAATATTGTCACTGTTACTCATCTTTACTGTTATATGTGACTTTATGGACAAACAGGGGATCTAGCAGCTGACAGTGTCTATTCCATTTGTAGGTCCATGTACTCCTGATGGAGAACTTTTCAGTGTGCTGTATTATTTCTAATGCTTTATTCCCTTTTGCTCTGAATTTTTCAGAATTCTATTTCTCTGATAGCAAAGGCACTCCTCCTCCATCCTAGCTTCTGTATGGTTTAACATCCTTGCTTGTTCACAACACCCTTCCAAAGCTACAGTCACAACTGTTTATTGGTTTCTGCTGTAACCTGGATCTGTGGAATGATCTGAGATGAAATCGCTTTTTTTTTGATGTTTCTGGAAACCATTTTCTGAGCTAACTCATCCCTGGGGTTATCTTTTGTGATCTTTCATGATCTTAGAGCAGTTAAACCTGTTTGTGAAGCTGCCCATATTACCAAGAGTAATGCTCTGAAGCTTATCCTTTCAGTTGTAGTGAGTGTGAGATAGCTGAAAACATCAATAGGATGAGTAAAGCCAGCATCTGATATATAGCTAATTATTAGAGGAAAAGTTAATGAAAGCTAAATCAGCAGTATTATTTCAGTCACACACGTGGAATGAAAAAAATAGAAAAAAGGGAGGAAAAAATGCTGTGCCCCGGTGCACAGCAAACGGCGTGTTTCCTTACCCACACCCACATGTGTGGAAGCATTTTCTTCCCTGGCACCCTGCTATAACTGCTTATGCCAGTGAGACTTAATGACATGCTCTTATTGATATGCTGGTACTGATGGACCACCCTAAAGCAGCCCCACCTCTCTGTGCCTCCTTTAGCCCCGTCTGCATGTTTGGAACCTGAAACTTTATTGCACTGTGGTGCATATAGAATCATAAAATCAAAGAATGGTTTGGATATCAAGGAGAACAGTTGTCCTGAAAGGATGATTACAGCTTGTGCAACACTGCATACAAAGATATATATGCATATATGTCTTTTTGTGCGGACATACAGATATATATATGTCTGTCCATCTGTCTGTGTATCTGTCTACCCATCTATATCTTTATGGGGATAGGCTTGGGTTTTTTTTATTTCCAGTAAAAATATGCTTTATTGCATTTTGTTGGTGTTTACAACTCCTATGATTAAACTAAGAAGAGTTGCTTGAGCAATTTTGAGTGCCGGTTGGAGTCGGTAAATACCACCATTGCAATGTCCTGATGTAAATATCAAGGCAACATTTCACTCCCAGTATATATGTATCATCTTGTGATGTTTCAGATGTTTGAGGTCTTCCCTTGTGTGAGGGGAGTTTCCCCCCCCCCCCTTTTTTTTTTTTTGTGTCACGTCCCCCCCCCCCCAGGCATACTGGTGTGCAAGTGCAAATTTCCATGAAATTTAAATAAGGTCCTTCCTGTAATAATGAATAATTGTGGCTGATCTCTGGTCTGAATTGTAATTAACCATGATCAGACTTGTTTGGGGGAGATATTGTTCCTGTTATAATTTGACAGGCTACTGTGATTTTGCCAGATTAAACAACCTGCAGCATTTACTTGCAGAATCACAGGGATGAGATGTTCTCCTGCTGCAGCAGCTTCTTTTTAAAAGCAGCAGAAGAATGAATTGAAAGCTAGCTGTGAAGGGCCAGTGAATACAAACTTACTTTTTGTAGGTTGTGATGAGTCTTTCCCTTGGAGTGCTCACAATATTGTACAATGTGATACTTGTGAATTAGTAAAATCTAGCATTGTGGCTCAGAAAGGGCAAGGTGATCCGTAGATGTTCATTTAGCAGGTATTTCTGCAGGGTAAATAAAGTCTCTCTGGAAAAAAAGGGGGGACCCCAAACAAAATCAAACCCAGAACTACAAGAGAACCATTAAAAATAGCCCTAAATAAAAATACTTTCGCTTTTAGAAATAGCAAGTGACCTTGTGATCAGACGCAGATGCTTTATGCACTAGAGTGATCTCTGTGGACTTGGTAGGATTGTATCTGACCACTTGGTCAGCCTCTGCTTCTCTGTCTCTCTCCTTTTTTGGGTTAAGAACTGTTCAAAACATTACTGTCTAGTTACTGTGGTGTCTTTCATTTATATTCTGTTTATTGACTAAACCACAAGGATTCCTGCCCGAAGTACCAGGCAGCTTACGCTTGAATGATTTTGATTTTCTAACATCAGCCCTGGGGTTTATTTGAAAAATGTACATACACTGCAGCTTTAACAAGTCAAGTGACTGCATGATTTTGACCACGAAGTAAAGTATATCTGAAGATCATTAAATTAAAAAAGGGCAGGGGGGCGGGTGGGGAGAGGAATAAATGTAGTAGTCATTGTACCAGCACTGTGCATGTGTGACACATGTTTTTTGTCTTTTCATCTTCCACAAGAGCCAGAAAGTTTCCTGCCGTTCTCTTTCCAGCTATTGACAAATGATTGCCAGATGTGAGATCTTTGCAGTGTTCTTTCCCCTTTGCAAACCTGCAGTGATGGGATATTCGATTCTCCCTTGCCCATTTCATCTCCTTTCCACATCTGCCAGAGACACACAAGCAATACATCCCTACATGAAAGTTTAAAGTTTATTCAGCTCCTCCACTCCCCCCCCCCAGTAAAACGTTCAGAGGCAACAGAATGAAGTCCATGTGACTCTCCATAAATCTCAATGCATTTCAGAATCAGTTGGGGGGGGGTTATTTGTATGTATCCGTTTTATTTGTTAGTGTGTATTTTATCTATAAACTTATACACACACTTAAATATATGTGTAAATGGGAAGGTAGTGTTGGTTTGAGACTGATCAGGAGTTCCTGTCATTGTCACGTTATCTGAATTTCTCCTCCTCCTGATGCTGAAAACAACACATGACATTTTACAGGGTTGCCTGCTAAAGTGATTGTAATGACCAACTAAAAGCACATCGGTGATGAACTCTGTGTGTGAAAGTTTTTAAAACTCTTAAAAAAAAAAAAAAGGTGAAAAAACTCAAGCCTGTGACAGATAGTAGATGATGTGTTACCTCTTGCTTTCTTCCAGTCTTGCTACTGGATATTTAGGGAAATTCTGAAGAGATTTTCCTTCAAAGCAACTTTTAGTAATGTAAGTGAGGAACTGATTTTTATCTTAACAGAAATAATTCTGGAGTGGCCACACACATAATCAGGCAAAAAGCACAAATTTTTTCTGGCACTGCTATCTGGAGTTTGTATTGATGGAGGATATTTTTCCCTTCCAAGTCTGCCTTTAAGTGTGTTTAACAAAAAAAAAAAAAAAAAACAAAACCAAAAAAAAAAAAAAAAAAAAGGAGACAAAGAGACAGAGAGACAGACAGATTTTCCAGCTCCTGACCTTCCTATCGGGTGGGCTAACGCAGGTGGCCTTTCTGTTTTAATACTACGCTTTTGGCAAACAGAGAGACCTTCAGTCCCTGACATAGATCAGCATTTTTTTTTAATTAAAAAAAAACCAAAATCAGTAGAATGTCTGCCATATGTGCTCAAAATAGTGGATGGAATTTCAGGAACAGAGATGCTTGGGGTTGAATCTTAAAAATGCAAGACACTTGCCCCTTTCCTCCCACACCTTTGGAGAGATGGAGTCATATCCCTGTTTTCAGGATATCCAGACTCATAACTTCACTTTTTTTCTTTTTTTTCCTTCTTTTTTTCATGATGCAAGCTGTCTAGGTTCCTTCTGTAGAGAAAGATACCTGAATATTGTGAGAGGAACATTGTAAGGGAAATTCTGCTGCAGCTCATACAGCAAAATAAAACCTAAACTCAAGCTGAATGTGAGTGAAATTTCTATAGGATTCAGGGGGTTTTGCATTCAGCTTTTGAAGAAGATGGGATAGTGAGATGATGTTGTAGGTAAGAGTTTATTGCCCATGTGGTTAGCATTTTAATTTCTCTCTCGTGGTTTGTTTTTTTTTTTACTTTAAAGAAATGACAGGTTATTTTTTAAAGAAACATAGAAAATTTAACACCTTGAAGGTCAAGGCAAAGAGTTATCTGTCTTTTTCATGAAACAATCATGCTTGAAACTTCAGTAGGAGGAGATGAGATATCCTTCAAGTTCAGAATGCTTCACTTAATTTGTCCTTACTAATGCACTGACTGGTTTCTCATGTCTTCCTCCTTCTCTCGCCATGGTTACTCAGGGAGGTAGAGAGGTGCTAAGCAACGGACGTGTCATCCGGCCTGTACACTGAGGGAACGTCCTTCAGAGGACGACTTGTCACTAGCTGTCAAAGAAGAGAGTGGCTTTGAGGTCTCTGAACATCTGGCATTGCTGCACAGGAAGCTGAGGGGGTGTCATTAATTGTGATGAAATAATTTAAACCATCAGGAATAAATGAGGCTGTTAAGCTAAGTTCAGATTCCATTTGCTGTGCACATGTGTCTAGCAGCCTGTGCGCAGCTAAAAAAAAAAGAGTTATATTAGCTTGTGAGTAGAAGCGAAACAGATACTGTAAATGAAGTGAGTTACAGTGTGATGACATCATGTAGAACAACATTCAAAGAGTGCGTTTGGTAAAATTAGCATGCAGGAAAATGGTGTGTTACTTTGATAAAGTTTTGCTTAAGATCACACCTGATGATGATGGATAAAGCAAAGCATGGTTTGATGCAGGATTTGTGAAGCTTACGCTGCAGTTTCTAAACAGCCTATCTGGTAAACAGAGCTTTTGCCTACAAAGGTTAATGCACTTTATCTGTTATTTTATGCCTACCAGTGTGCTAACTTTGGAACTGAACCAAGGCAGAGATATTTACAAATAAGTGGGTGGCCCCTCTATACAGGGCAATCCTTTTGAAATTTTGTTAGTTTCATTTTGTCAAAGGAAGAAGGGGCATTCGTTGACAGTGAGATTTTTATATCATCTGCATGTTTTATAAAATGTTTTGTAACATGAAGAAATGACACTGCGCAGGATTTCAGGGAAATAGGGAAATAGAGAATCTTGAACTGGTTGAAAAAAGAAATGGGTAAAATGTCTCAATTTGCTTTTTGCTTGGACATTCCTCATATAAAGAATTATCAGACTTCACAAACTTGCAGATAAAATGGCTGTACAAAGTCAAATTCTTTTGAACGGGTATTAGGTGCATACGCACTTGTTTCTAACCTTGGTGGGCAAATACAATCTGGTATTGTCTGACTAGTGACCTAGTAAGCAGAAACAGTGGAAAGTGGTGATCATGGGCATCTCCAAAGAAGTTTCAGGAAGTTACAGATTTAGCACAGTGGCTTCTTCTGTCACCTGGAATAATACTGCAGGCCTTTAGCTGCAGGTAGGACACACATCCAGAGGTCACAGCCTTTGCTTTGGCCATCAACATCATAGGTACTGGTGTTCTCAGAGAGCGGGTAGACTGCTCACAGTTGTGCAGCTGGAAGGCTGCTTTAGTTTCTGCCAGTTACCAGCAAAATATTACTGGGGTGTCTTCCTGTGACCAGAAGAGAGCATGGTTAAATGTTCATTTATTTCTTCTGCCTTTCTGAGAAAACATTATGGTCAGCTTTCAAAACTGTGCTAACTGTTGTTCCATTGTCCAATTGCCCATTTGTGGACTTCCAGTTTTCTTTGGTCAATTCCCTTTTGGAATTAACGGTTCTTCAGCATCTAGAGACAGAGTACTTTAATTCCCAGTGGATGGCTTTATGTGTTAATAGAAGTAGGGCTGGCATCCCAGACTAATTTTTTTCATTTCCCTTGAATGAGTCGGTGCCCCAGAATATTCATCAGAAAATAGACTTTTTAAAAAATCAGTTATTCTTTGTGACTTTTAAAACTACTTTCACCACTAAAACTAGATGTATTTTCTGAAAGGCACGTTTTTTAACTTGTCTTATGGTGCCCAAACAGGATGCAGTGGTGTTGCAGGTAGTGCAAAATTATATTTGGCCATAGGAAAGACAGTGTAAGGATCACCAGTCTTTGTAGTATTTAAGCCTTTAAAGGCCTTTCCTTCTTATTACATACCCTGTCAGTGAAGTAAGTGTTTATTTTAGTATAGAAATAGTAAGGAAAACCTTGCAATAACAGCCATATATATATATATATATAAAACTTTGACCCAAAACATTTGAAATTTGTAACTGTAAGTTTTGTACCAGTGCTTCCTTCTGCCTGAAAACAAGAAATTGATGCTGTCATTATCAGTGAACTCAAGTTCATGTCAGAGCATTCTCCAGAGCGCTGGGAAGATGTTGAGAAAGCAGGTGGGAGCAGAAATCAGAAAGTGAGTGTCTGACCCTGCAGGGAGGCTGGCTGAACACAGGCTGAGTCCTGGAGGTTCTGAGCGCTTTTTACCCAAGTTGAGATTCCAGGTAAGATGGAAAATTGGTGCATGTGAGGTTAAGGGGTCTCAATATACCTGTATGTGCTGAACTGCAGTGAATTTGAAAAGTTTGTGTTTGACAGTCAAAATATTGTCAGTATTTCTAAATGAAAAACATATTAAATATTTTCTCCCTGAACTGCTTTAGTGGATGTAGCATAGGTCATACCCCACCTTGAAATGTTTTTATAAAATTTGAAATGTTTTTGCAGTATGTTTATGGCGTGTAGTTTGGCTGCTAGGTTGTTGCGGAAAACAAAATGAAGAATTTTGGTTTTAGTTGTTTCTGCTGGTCAGCATTGGGTTAAGTTGTTTCTTATTCTGAGATACTAGAACTTCCTCCCCATCCTTTCAAAAGGAGGATTTTTTTTATTATTTTTTTAATTTTTCCTAGGGCTTTTGCAACCACTGCAATTTTATGCTCTGGCCTACTAGACTGTTTCCTTCTGCCTAATCCCTGTCATGCATCTACTGCGTTTGTTTATATCCTTCTGGAAGCTGTGAAGAAACAATTCTTCAGTAATGTCACTAGAAAATGAATAAATAGAAGCTTTGTGTCCCCTAGACTAGTTTCTTTGGGCTGATACACACTGAGAGATATTTCTGTGTGTTTGTTTTAGATTAGTTAAATAATTAGGTTTAACTATCACAGAGTGGAGGAGGAGTGGGAAAGAACAAAAATAAGAACTACAGGGGTAGTGCTGCAGACATTGTTAAAACTTAGCAGCACAATT
Source organism: Strigops habroptila (assembly GCF_004027225.2). Lineage (NCBI taxonomy): Eukaryota > Metazoa > Chordata > Aves > Psittaciformes > Psittacidae > Strigops > Strigops habroptila. The sequence continues at coordinate 67,787,688 of NC_044302.2, forward strand.
GTAAAAGTAAACCCTGAGAATGGGAGGCAAGGGTGGCTGTACTAGATGAATATAAACGTTACCCTGCTAGCTGCAGCGAAATGCAAACTGTTCGAGTTACTTTAATATTTATAAAACGTGATTTTGAGGACCCTGTTTTCTCTCGAAGGAATAAACAAGCCATCCTGCCCCCAAAATCATATGTTAAACTGAAAAAGTTCAGAGATGTAAATTGAACCCATTTTGTGCATTGAAGGTAAATGCACATTTAAGTTAATTTGTTTTGTAGAGCTGTTCTGTGAGGTTCATGATGTAATAGCAGAAATACTGTGATTGTGGAACAAGATTTCTTGCTATATTTTTGTCACCTATTAGGGTCCTTTTGTTTCTTAATTCTATACAAAACTCTGAAGGAAGTAGCTCAGACTTCTGTGTAAAAGAGCTATATGCTTGACTCCCAGTAACAGTTTTGTTATTTGGTTGTTGGTTGTTTTTTTTCTTTCCTAGGATGGGAATTGTATTCTTTTAACCCATTGTCCCCTGCCTCATTAAGTATGAATACCCTCCAGACATTGCTTTCTCAAGGCAAAGCAAAGTTTATTATAAATGCGGCTCACTATTTGTGGGCAGTGCTGTGTTGTGCTCTTTTGATAGAAAAACATTTCACTTGCATGTTGAGTTTATTAGATACTCCTTCTGTAAACTAGAGAGGTGTTCTTTGATGTTCGGACAAAACATGTTTTTAGCAACTCATCATAAAATTGGTGGTTAAGGTATGTGAGAAACTTCCCTCAAATGCTGCATTACTTGGTGACAGTGTTGTTTCATCGCTGCAAAAAACAATAAAGTAGAAATTGAAATACATGCATTTGAGCAATTGACAGGTCCACAGAACTGCTCTGCATTTGGCACCAACACTTACACTAACTGAATTATGGGCTTGGAGTGCTGGAAGGGTTGGGGCCTAACTTTGGACCAGAGAGCTAATGGAATAACATGCGCTCTGGGCGTCCAAATAGATGAGGTACCTGCAGCTTCCACTGATTTCAGTGACATTTTGGAAACCAACCAGTTATGAGAAGCGTGTGAATAGGGTTTAATTTCCATTAAATTAATAAAAAAGAAGATTGTTCTGCATGCCATTCAGTGGCAGCTAGCAGATAAAAAGCAGCATAACTTTTTTCCAGATCACTGTATGCATCGTTTTTGTGCCTGGTTACATTGTCCCAGTATTGTGCTGCCAAGTGTATGTGTTTTCTTTTGGGGAACTAGTTTGAAACAGGCTTCCTTCTATGGCATCAACAGGTAGCACAAACCCCATGTGATTCACTTACAGATATTATTTTTACGAATTGAACCATTAGTGTCTGATGTGGCAGGCATTCCTAGACTTACTCTTGAATTGTACTTGATTTATTCCAGTTTAGAATGAACTGATGCAGTAGAACTCCATATATGACAAGGTGAATTGTTACTATTGGATTTATTTTGTGCTAAGAAATAAAAAATAGTTGGCCTAATGCTAATTTTTTGTTTTTTGTTTTTTTGTTTTTTTTGTTTTTTTTTTTTTAAAGTTACTGGAAATTTTAAGCCTTCTGAAGGGGCTGTTGCATCTGCCTCATGATTTTCTTAAATGAAGCAACTTTTTAGTAGTGATTTCTCTCTCAGCACCATCCTTATTACTTCTTAGGAGTATTTCTCATTCCTGTGGTTTATGAATCAGTAATTGCTGATTTTTTTTGAACAAATTATTCATGACTTAGTTGTTTGGTGTTTTCTTAATGAGAAAAAAATGGATAATAAGACAATAGGGGTACAAATACATTGTAGCGTTATATCTGGATTTTTGTTGAAAGGCCTTAAGCATGATACTAAGAAGAATTTTTTCAGTAACAGTTGAGCCATGCATATAGACAAATCTGAGTTAGATTTGATCTGTTTTCTAGACGTTATTTAGGCCAACTCTTACTGATTTTACCAAAATAGGAATATATCAATTTGTGCTGAGGTTTATAGTGGAAAACTGGAACTGCATAAACAGGAAAGAAGTGGGGTTGGCAAAGCAATTTGGCTACACTGAGGCTGCTCATTTTTTGGTTACATCTGTGATAAAAATATATACAAATAATTGGGTAGATATCACTGCTAGATCTGGGAGAAAATAATCTCGAATATAATAATTTTCTTCAAAAAGGAGTGGTAAAAGAAAGAAAGATATTGCTTTTCTTTTCTAACCTTTGCCTACATCAGCCATTTTCTTTGCCTTGAATATACCCTTTTCCCCTGGTTTTCTTTTTTTTTTCCCTGTGTTTTCAAAGTTAAATAGGTGTAGATCCTTAATTTGCATGGTGCTCAATTTCTGTTACTTATTCTTTCTCACACATGTAGGTGTGCTTTGTTGCCTAGAAAGGAAGTTTGAGGGAGCAGGTGAACCAGGATGGATGTATACAAAAAATGGCTGTCTAAAGAAATAGCTGCCATTCTGCCATACTGTGGCAACAACCACGCTCAATCTCTCTGTCCTTCTGGGTCTTGTAGCTTGGCATCAGGAAAGGGTAAAGCCTGATTTAAGCTGAAATTGTCTGAGGACATGGTTTTCTCCTCATACAATCGTAGAATATCTCAAGTTAGAAGGGACGCATACAGACCATCTAGTCCAACTCTTTTTTTTCTAAGTAGTGATAGCAACCAGTGCTAGTATGTGATAATGAAGCAAACTTTTGGGATTATATGGTAGCTAGCTGAAAGGATTCTGCATGTGATTTTGCATTTCAGAGGTGGGTGATAGCTGTTAAATTTTGCAAATGTCTGACTTACTTTGAAGATGGAATTATGTAAACACTCTTCATGAATTACAATGGGGGTGAGGCAACATGATTTTTTTTTGTGGTTTATTTTTATTGCTTATTTTATTGATTCCATAGTGGAATACTTTTTGTTTATATATTTATTTTTCTGAATTACCAGGTAAGAGGCATTGCATAAGCAGATGAAACAAGATCAAACATTAAGGCAGAGGGCCTTAGGGTGAAGCTAAATTCTTTGATTTTGTATTCACTTCTATAGATGTAGAAACCACCCAGTACTCCTCCTGATCTTTTCAATGCTGTACAAGGAGCAATGAGGAGGAGCTCAGAATCTCCGAAACTGGAAACAAATGGCAGTGCTAGATGCCTTCGCCAGCTTGACAAACTTGGGGCATTAGTATAGAAATAAGACTTAATTAGAAAAAGACTTAACTTTTAAAAAAGTTATTTTTCTTTATTGTTATGACTGTGTTCATTATTTGCATTGCAAAGATCCATAGAAGCTCCAGCTATGGGCCAGGAGTCTGGTCACTGTGCAAACACAGAACAAATCTAATTTTTACAGAGAAGCTATCACAAAGTGGGATATTGCAAATACAGTATATCTTCATGCCAACCATTTGTGATGATGTATCAGTAAATGTATGCTAACTGATGCAGAAACAAGAGCAGGACTTATGAAGAAGGGGTGGAGGAAAAGAGGATTGTATTAGCTAAAATTTCATGTGCTTAATTCAGTTTTCATTTAGCTTTGCACATATACTTCGAAATTTCTGGTGGCATGTGGGAGAAGGGCAACAAAGCAGACATTGAGGAAGGAAACTGAGGAAGACGTAACACAGTTCAGTTGTATGAGACTGAATTAAGTTACCATTTTTGGAGGTTTCCTAGGTGGTCAGTAGTAGTTTGAGGGGGTTGCGTTTGTTTTATTCATGCTGAAAGCTATGAAACATTTAGGAGACCTATGAGACCTGCTTTTTATCAGGTAACAGTCTACCAGTGAAACCAAACCCTGGTAACAAAGCATAACAAAATGGGATCAGAACCTCATGATGAAACTGTAGGCAAAACTAGAAAGGCGTCTGCAGGCAAAATGGAACCTGAGGTGCACTTAAGGGCAACAAGACTCTTCCTACCTTGAAGTGTACTGTGGGGAGATGAGAGGGAAGTGTATGTTTACTTCGAAAATAGTTGTCTTCTAGGGTTGAAAAAGTGAAATCTATAGCTTGATATTTACTTTGTGTCTTGTTCTCTGCCACCCTTTATCTAGTAATATTGACTCTATTCAATCAAGCCAGTCAATATGCAAGGTATGGTATACCTCAGAATTACATTATGACCTAAAAATGTGAAATGTCATTTATGAACAGCTGATAGTTTGCAAGTCTTTTAAAATCTTAACATGTTGATACCATGACTAATTGTAATCCCCTCAGCACAGCCTGAGATATTTTCCTTTGTATGAAAATTGTGGGAGAGGTTGGAGAGAAATTACAATACCATAAACCACTAGGTCAAGTTATTCAGATCCAGATTTGATCCATTATAATCTATTTTTCATTCACATGCTTGTGAAATATCAACTCATTTTGGCAGAGACCTGCTCTGAGTTACAATCAATTTCAAATCTGAGAATCTATCAAAACCATATTTCTAGCTGTAGCAAAATGTATATTTACATTACAGTCTGTCCAACATGAGTAATGTCAACAATATTACAGCGTACATTTTATTCCAACTAGCAACAGTAGCTCTATCCAAGTTCCAATCAGAGGTACAGTGTAAACACAAAACTAAGTTTTATGTCCTGCAGTGGTAAGCCAGTCATGTTCTGGTGGGGGGGGGGGGAGAGAGAGGTGGGGGAAAAGAAAGTATGTGTATCTGAGTATATGAGTATAAAGCCATTGCAAAAGTTCTTACAAATGCACTCAAATTATTTTTGTAGCCAATGACTTTTTGTCATATTCTTCTGCGTTTTAGTTATAAACATAGAAAGTGCAGGTTTTGGATTCTTTTTCTTTTTGAAAATAAATGTGATACATTAAAGACTCTAATCAGCAACTGAAATACTTGAATCTTCTTTTTATAGGCCTGCATAGTCCATTCTGCAGCAGGGCACAGACTTGGCTCAGGGCATCTTGCAGAAAGCTAGCGGAAATAATCACAGCATAATGCAACTTTCCAGCAACAACAGTAGCAAAATTTAATGGGATATGATCATTTTGCTCATTAGTTTCTTTGAGTAAAAATACATAATTTGTCTAAAATTATATGGGATGGCAATTCCTTATATGTCCTTTTCCTAATAGCTGCTAGAAACTTCTTCACTCCCTAGCCTCCCTAGTGCTTGCTTGCTAAAGATTATGTTTCTTAAAGGAGCAATAATGCACTTTTCACCTCTTAAATTGAAAATCATTACCATGTTAGACAAATGTAAGCAAAGCTGTGTAGTGCAGATAAAATAGTTTTCTGAAGATTTTTTGCTTGAAATGGATAATTTTATTTGTTTAATGTCAAATTTGTTCTCATCTGGTTGTGACAATTTTACAAAGCTCAAGTTCTTATTTTGTCATGATGAAGTCTTTTACAGGTTGTTTCTCTACGTACTCTGAAGACTGGGTACATGGTCTAGCTGAATTATTGTCTCTGTGAGCCTGTGCAGTTTGGTTTGTACCCAAGACTTACAGTGTAATTGTCAATCTAAAATGCCTTTAGAATTTTATAATTTAACAATATGTAATATCCCTACAAATTTAACAAGCTGAAGATTTTAAAAATTCAGTATGTCTGGTTTAGTGTGGTACCTACAATGCACAATTTTGAGGAGCTTTTATTTTTAAAAAAGTTGGGCGGGGGAAGGAGTTTTGAGGGATCTGCTTGGGTTAGATAACTGGTCTTGTTCAAGTAGGAAGGTGGCCAATGATATTAGGAAGAGGTGTACATTCATTATCTAATTCGTATCTTTGCAGAAAGATTACCAGTGTAGCACATACAAACTCACAAATAATCTGTTAATAATATCATGTGTATAATTATTTCCTTACATTTCTTAACAAGATCTGTTAAATAATACTCTTTCCTTCTTAATATGTTCAACTTACAGATAGTAGGATGTATGTCTCTATGGCATGGCATAGATACACACACTTTAAGAGAAGGAGGGGTGGGAGGTGGGAAGAGAGAAAGAGGGGGAATTTCAGCAACCGACATGAGAAAGATCAAGGGGATGCCAAAATTACTGGAAGGAAAGAAAGCAGAGAATTGAAGATGAGAAGAAAATTAGAGTAACATGTAGATATAATAGCCCAAGAGCAAAAGTACATCTCATGATGCAACTCTTCAAGAACACTACAGTAAGATGATATATCTCTTAAAATGAAATAAAATAAAATTCAAGAAATATGTAAAAGAAATGTGAGTCTTCTAATTCTAAAAAGTGGAATAATATATCGCTGAAGTGGATAATAAAGTGAAGTGAAACCCGTAGTAGTTAAGAGGTTACCCAGTGATACAATTAAACTATAGTAATTAAGTTTTTCTCATACTAAAAATACACACATATAATTGTGTTTCCATAAAGCATTACTCAGTCAGGAGAATAAGGTCTTTAATACAGACAAATATTCGTAATACGAATGCACAGGTCCTTGAGATCTGCCCAGTTACCTAGGTCTGTAAAGTCAAATATATTTTTAAAACTTCAGAAAATTGAGGCCTGGATATGCAAAAACAAGGTGCAACAAGAAAAATACCATAGCAGATTTGCCAAAAATATTATGTCAGAGTATCAAAATTGTATATAAGAATAGGAAAATTCTGAAATGGTGATACATCTCGTAAAAGAACATTAATGCTGTTAAAGAGTTGTGAACTATAATTTACCATGCAATTATAACATGATTTAAACATATAGCTCCTTCCTCTCACAGAGCAATTCTCTTAAAATATTTATAAAGTTATATAGAGGAGTGCCCACCATACATTAATGCCAGTAATGTATAAAAGTATAAATTTGGGGGTAAGCGTTAAGAGGGAAAATATTTTCTTAGGCTATTGGAAAGGTGGAAAAAGAACTGAAGCAGTCTGGGGGGTAGTTGAGTTAAGCGTAACTCACAATTAATTGACTTGAACAGAAGCCCTCATCCTGTCCTTCCTTATGGAACCACTATGCCTCTACTGGAACATGTTAAACTTTGCGGGTTTTTTTATAGATTTCAGATATAAAATGTGACAATAAGGGTGGATCCAGACATTTTCTGGAAGCAGATTTACAGTTCTCTGTCATTTTATGTTTTGAGTTACCATCTACCAGCCACCACTGATGCTAATTATAGAAGAGCAATATGCTGTGGAACAACATGCATGAAAAAAGGTTACAAATTAAAGCCTACTTGGTCTTACAGCACATGAGTTACAAACAGTGGGATAGGTCTCCATTTGCTCATGCATATGTTTGCTGAAAATCATAGCAGTTTAGTCTGCCGCTATAAGAAATGTGAATTGAATTTGCAGCATTCCTGTTGTGTGTGGCATGTTTTAAAAAGCCAGTGTAAAGTGGTTTTGAATTTAAAGACATTGTGCAAAGTGATGTTACAGCTTTATTGCATGTTTTGTGACACATTTCTGCCACAAGTCTCTATAACTTCACATTCTTGTTAAGTTGAATTTTGATTGTGGAGCATTAGCATTGGGTGACTTGAAATGTCAGAGAAGAATTGCTGATTTCAATCTGTAAATTGGCTTGGTTCCTAGGAAGACCATGAATGGTTTGGACAAACCATGGAAAACCCTTTTTTCTTTTTTAATGCTGGGTTTTTCTTTCTGAAAAAGAAAATCTATGCCTTGATAGTTATGGAGACCAGGAAAGAAAAGCTCTTTATTGGATTTTATTTGGCAATCAGTGAGTTCCATCTACTTCAATGAAAAACACCATGTGGGCTATTTTGGTATGTTCTTTGTGAAGTGTCATGCTTATAACTTCCATGGGACTTTATGATGACTAGAGAAAAAGAATGTGAGTATTCTTGTTTTGGATTATTTTTGTTTGTTTCTTTGGAGAATAACCATATGGCAAATGTAGTTGTTTCCCAGTAGATAGCTCCAGTTGTGTACAAAATTCACAAAGCTTGAGGAAAGAATTGGATCCGTTGTTGAAAGGGTCATAGTGTGTAGCTGGTTAGCCAGAATTTTGAGGAGTGAACGAATCATTAGGAGTTTGACATTCAGGGCCCTAATTGTGGTTTTGAGTATTAAGTTAAAGAATCAAAAAGTGATATTCTCTTTGGACCATCTGGAGCTATTCAGGCCAGCAATAAATGTTCAGCGGATTTAGGACTGTTGTTAAGTTTCTAACACTGTTTTCTGTGGAGTATTTCGCCTCCCCACCCCCCCCCCCCCCCGTCTCTGTTTATTCAGGGGTGGTCTTAAGGTCAGTAATAGTAGGTGCTTCAAGAAAATATCGGTGTTTTGGGAGAGTGACATCACTTCTGTTGTGTGTGGGCAAGCAAGTGTGATAGTCCCTTGCTTTCCTCAGTGGGAGAAATCAGCAAGTATGGTATGGGCAGAAGGTCAGTTGTTCCCAGCCAGAAAGTGCTGACCCTTTTGCAAGCTCATCAACATGACTTTCATTTGTAATGACTGTGCTTAAATAAGTCTTTGTTCATTAAAATATGCAAGCAAAGCTGCTCCTTCTTCCCATGAATAGTGGAATGCTGATTTAATGAGGACCGGCAAAAGGATGAATGTGGAAACTTGCCACTGTTCAAAATGGTGGGAAAGTGCCAAGGTGAGCAATGCATAGAGCAGATGCAGTGATCCCACTTCTCCAAAACTAGTATGAATTGGAAGCATTCACTCCAGAGTTTGCCTAGCCCTTGATTTTCTTTCCTTCCCCCATATCTTGTGCTCCTTCTCAATCAGGTCTCATCTCCCAACACTAAATCCAGTGTACAGGCTTTGATCTTGTGGCCCAGCCAGTCTGAAAAGCAGTGTGTACACAGACACATTTTAATCATTCATATGATGATTGGTGGCTTGTGTTGTTAAACCACAATTATTGATCCACTGCTGTTGAAGTACATGGCTGAGGGAATGTGGCCTGTTGGTTGCTGACTGAATAGGAAGGAAGCATAGAGCTCCTCTAACCGGGGTGGTTGGAAAACTCCACGGTGGTGAATCCCCTTGCATTACAAGGTGTTTGATTTGGCTGATATGGCTAGGTTAACATGAATGGGTGCATTTAAAATACTTGGGATGGATGATAACTGTCCATTGCCCTCAGATCTGAGTTGGCTGACAGGTGAACTGCTGGAAAGTGATTTAGCTGGAAGAACAGGCCCGGTGTAAAATTCTTTCCAAGACAAATTTAGCTGTGTGGTGTATGTTTCTACACATTTTATACTGTCAAACAAAAGAAGGCATAAACTTTGGTTGGTACAAGACTATTCAAACAATTGTGTTCAAATTATGTTTAGATAGCTGTTTCATTTGTAACTGGTTTTGCTTTTGGAACAGATTTGCAGTTCTGCTAAACCACATGGCACAAAAAACAAGGGAAAAAACTTAAGGAAGAAATACTGGCACTGACTGTAGGTGACAGTGACTCATGAAGTAGGACACAGGGTCATTCTGTTATCCAGGACCAGATGCTTATATAAAATAGGTCATTTCCTCAAAGTTTGTGTTTTAGCTTGGAAAGACAATGAACAAGAGAAATCTAAGAAGGAAAATTTGTTAAAAATGAAAGCTGAAGGACTGAAACAAAACTGCAATTCTAATAACATTTTATTGGCGCCTGGGAGCCCATGTCTTTGCTACAATCCACTGAATGTTTTATTTTTTGTTATAATTACAGTATCTTGCCTGCACTTTGTCCCTCTGATCCTTTGTTAAAGCCCAGATCACTATGTGCAGACTGTGCTTGTAGGTGTGATTTATTGAGTGACAAGTAGCTGTAGGGTAGAACACACGCCTCTGTACCTGAGTAAAGTATTAGACATCACAGAGCTGGGGGGGGCGAGAGAGAGAAGAAAAGCACAGAGCAGTAACACAGCAGCTCCTGGATACAGATCAGACAAGAGGTTCTGCCACAAATCACCTAGAAACATGTCAGACGCTGCATGTTTGTTGTTTTACACTGAGGGCACAGCCGTAGTCCAAAAGTATTGATTCTTTTCTTTGTACAGAGACAGAAACTGTCAGCTGTAGCAGGCTGACCTTGGTATGGCTCAGACAACTATTCCCCACCCTGCCAACCATATGAACCCCACAGGAAAAGTCCAGGCAAGATATGCCAATGTCGGTTTCACATAAGCAGAGAGAAGCCCAAGCCTGCTGAAACAGCTCCCGTCTCTCCCTCCAGAGGTCCACAGTAGCAGTTCTGCACCACATTTCCTATGACAGAGGATTCGATTTTTTTTCCCAGTGCCTCAACATTCAAGAGACATTAATTCTACTTAATCGGTCAAGAATTCAAGAACTGTCTACAGAAACATATAATGTGAAGGGGAAGGGGGGAAGTCACTGCTACTTCTCACAAAGAAAAAGCGCTGGCATTTTTTTCGTGGGCCTGGTGGGGGGATTGGGAAACAAGCCCACTTTGCACTAATCACAGGCAGGAATATTTTAATAGTATTGTAATTATTTGTGATGGTATAGTAAAATGACCCAGGCATATTGTACATGTAAAAACATGACCATATTTCTGGGAAATATTTGAGTTGACTTTAAGCATTCTTTTGCATTTTATTACAATATATTTCAGTGCAGCAGAGTTATGTGATGTGTTTTCAAGGGTTCACTTTTTTACTGGTATTACTACCCTCCCTTTAAATACCTTTCTGTTCCCCTCCCCTACCCTAATGCCTTTATTCATTCAGTGATGAGCAGAACTCAATAGTAAGGAATGCTTTTCCTATGGAAAAGGTTGACTTGAGTCACAAATATGACTCCAATAAGTATATCATTTGGTACCTGCGAAGGTACAGAAGCTGTGTAAAGCCTTAATCTGTCTATAGTTCTCTCCTTCAGTCAAGTTCTAATACAACCCTGTGTTCTGACATCATGCTTTGGTCAGTGAATGATCGTGCTTTTGCAGTAGAAGTTTATAGAGCATAAAGCTCACCCTGGATTCCTTAGTTAATCATGTTATAGTTAATCATCTTAAAACACAATTCTGTTGGCCCTCTGACTAATAACGTGAGCAATGTTTAGTATCCACTGTGTTTAAGGTGGTTTATAGAACAGATATAAAAGTACTGTGTGACATTAAGCATTTGTATTTTACTTAAAATAGACAGTTAATGTAATCAATAGATAAATAAATTCCAAAAGGATAAATGAAGGAAGAAGTGGACAGAGGTTATAATGATAGGCTACTGGAGAATTGCTTTGTTTTAAAAGATTTACTTATTTTCATCACTGCTACTATTTAGTTATTGTTTTAACTTGAAAGGACATTTAGTATTTTATGCTTTCTTTCTAACATTTTGTAAAGATATTACCATATTAATATGGCTTTTCATTCTAAATATCTTACATACTATATTGTAGAAAACACACAAAAAACCTTACTTCAGAGAGACATAGGGGCCCACCATCACTGGAAATACTTTGCTGGTCTATCAGACCCTAGTGATTGCAGTAATGAAAAGATATTGGCAGAAAATAGTTTCCTTCTTTTGTTATTTGCTTTGTGCTTTTGATAGTATTTTGTATATGGTGAGCGCCACTTCTTCCCATTTACAATTCGTTCCCCTTTTTTCACTCAGTAACTGCAGAAAAGAAGGGTGTTGCAAACAATTTGAAATTGACTGAAAACTATCTGAATTGCCTAGACTTTTGAGAGAAGGGTACGACTGAAACTTTCTTACTTACCTGTCTTGTAGATTGACTGTGTCATTTCGATATTTTATATGGCATTCTGAAAACTATCCACGCTTAAAGGAAAATTTCAAGAGTGCTTTTATACAAAATCACTTCCTGTCACCAGGGAGGTGGTTAATACTAAGGCAGAACTTATGCTTTCCCCTCTGTAAGATGTTCGTATTTGTTATAAAGAACATAGCTAAATTGGACAGTTACTTTTTCTGTCCTTTATGCCCTGTCTAATACTGTTGTTATTAAATATCTTTTTGCAGTATTGAAAATTAACATTAAAATAGTCTGGTTTTGTTGAAGTAAAAGGACATAAAATGCAATTTTGCAATTTTGTGAGACTATGGAATAATATAAATTCACATTTTTTCAACCTCTTTGTCAGATTTAAAAGAAAAATATTTTAAAAAATACATATTTTGTTGTTCTATGACAACATATTCAGTGTGGTATAGTATTCAGAGATGTAGATGGTCCCCAGATGATAAACAATTTCTTTATGGCAGTATGCAATCACAAGGTGAGTGAGGTAGACAATGAAATATGAACAGTGTATACCTGGAGTGTTACAACACACAAATAAAAGGAACAGGTACTATATTTCATTTGTCTGGAACAGCAGTGAAGCAAAATGGTAGTGCATTGGATGTTACTGTTACTACGTCTTCTGAAGTCCATGTTGTACGTAAGAACAAGGTATTATGCTCTTCTCTTTGTGTATATCATAGTCACATGATATGCATATGATATGCATATCACATGATATGCACATGAAAGCATAAGTATACTTACTTACAGAATTACATTGCTTTTCAAAGTGTCAGCTAGGTTATGCCTTGCCTTGTTAGAATCATGTTTGATTTCTTGGACAGGGTCTATAAATCACTATCTAATATGCAGGTCTTTTGAAAATGCGCCCAAGGTTTATTGCCAGTAACAGACTAGTGGCCTTACGTGGACTTTCTATGAATAAAACAGATTGATGAGCCATTTTATAGCATTGCAAGCTGTATTATAAATACATCACCCTTTTCAGTAATCTAATGTGAAGAACAGTCTAATGAGCTACCAGCTATAATCTGCCAGAGAACGGAGGACACTGCTAAACTCATAGACCAAATGATACAATTTTGGTTAGAGGCTAGAAACTTAGAAGATTCTAAGGGCTTTCCCTTGTTTTGTGAGTTTTTTATGTTCTTTTGGAATACTATATTAAACAGGATAGCAACACAATACTATCAGAAGTTTGCGTATGACATGTTATAAAATCTGTTGGGTTTGGGGAAAGGAGTAAAAGGAAAAGTTAAAAATCATATCTAAAAAAATAATAAAAGAAGGAGAAAGAGGGAATGAATAAAAGTAGAAAAAAGGTTGGGTGAGTTTCTGTGATTGTTTTTCCTAAAAAAGGTTAGCAAACACTCACACCTGACTCCGTTTTATACATATTCCTTCTTTACCCAGATTTGTATAGTGGGATAATGGGAAGTTTTGCAGAAATACTTACAATCAGGACTTATGATTTTTTAATACTGGCTATTTGTAGTCATAGTAGTTTTGAGCGAATGAGTAGTCAATGCAATGCATGCAATAAATTCCTTATCAGTAAACTTACGAGAACAGGAGCATAGATGCCATGTACATATTTTCATGTATGGAAATTGTCAATGAAAGGAAGAGTATAAAAATTGTATCTGAAGGAGGAAGGGCAGAAACATATAAATAAATTGGCCATCACTTGCTACACATCTTCCTGTTTATTCTTTGTTGTTAAAAGTCTTTCTGTCCAGTCAGAATTATTAAGTAAAACCAGCTTTTTGAACCTTTTTCTTAGATTTCACTTGATCTCTGACTTTGGCCACTGGAGTCAGATCTTGACTGTCAAAATGACTACAAAGGTGAACTTTAGTGGAATTACTCAGGTTCAAAACTGATGCACAAATGTTTCCTTGTATAGGAAACTTGCTTAGAATATACAATTTTAAACCTAACTTTAAACTTAAAATTTAAACTTCATTTTTAAATAAAAAAAAGGGATTGATTATGTGTAACCTATTAGTTGAAGAGGTCCTAGAAATTTTCTGAAATGGGACTACTATCTGAAAACATGTTGTGGCTTAAGAATAGCTTAGCGATTAGCATACAGTTAAGAACTCAAATGTAAATTTTAAAATAATATTTTTTTACTGTGAAAGCAGGCAGGCAAGCAAGCAGTTCAGCAGTCTACGCGAGTTTGTTCCTGCAGGTGAAGCATAAAAAGCCTCGGTGACACAGACTAGAAGGCAAAGCTCAGAAAACACTTTAATTAGTCTTTACAGAATTTATGACAACAGAGTATTTTGCATGAAAACCCTGAACATTTCAGCAACTGCCACTAATCTATAGGGACCTTATTTTCCTATGACATATATCCATATTCTTCACATAATTTAAAGGAGATATCCCATTAATATCCTATGTACCCCATTAGAAATGAATGATGTGTAAACTCCCTTTTTTACAGTCAATCCATACATATCAGTTCTGTTTTGGATTTAAGACAGCCTTCCAGTTTTAATGCCATTACACTTTTTATATTCCAGTCTAGTTTACAGTACATCAAATACTGTAGCATTCACAGGGTAGCCTGAAGTGGAAGGCTAGTTTTCTGATCTAAATAAACAAATTAAATACTGTATATAAATTTACAAAACCTACTTCGAAGATCTAAGCTGAAATGATGGTATCTTAACCTGAGCAAGGAGGCTGATACCTTGAAACTAGGCTCAAGCCTTTAAATACCAGTCCTTCTTGCGACTGCTGTTTGAAACTATGGCAGGAATTTATTTTGCCAGAAGATCTCTCAAAAGAACCAAGATGGTGGCTGTTCTCTGTAAACAGAAAGGTCCTGAATCTGTATTGATAACAATCCTGTGTCTGTTTATGGTAACTATATTGGCCTGACTTGCAAAAACCAGCAAAGCCCCAAAAATCCAGTAGTAACTTCAAAATGTTACCACAGTCTGTTGTATGCATTAGAGGAAATTACTGTCTCAAGAAGATGTATCAGCATTTCAGTGTTACATATACACAGTGCTTGTGAAAAGCTTCATGACTTTTTAGGATGAAGGGCACTATATGAATGAACAATAAAATTTTAAGCCTTTGGAGTGTGTGCATGTATAGTTTATTCACATTTCTTTAGTATTTGGCTAAAATCGTATGAATTTTCTTTATGAAGTATGTATATAGACTGTTTAAACAGACTCATGTGAAAAAGGCACCTTATGTTGGGTAAATAGCTGCTAAACTTCAGAAACTTAATAACCTGCATAGCATCACATTTTCTCATGACCTAATATTTGTCCTAATGTTTTCTTGCAGATGCCTACATTCTGGGAAGGTATTCCTAGAGTATTGCCACTTAACATTCAATTTGTTGTTTCTGCAAACTTTCATGACAGAGGAGAGTCCACAGAATATTCAAAGAAAGTGAGCACAAAGAAGACAGAAACACAGAGAAAGTTCAGAAACATTTTGAGTAAAATATATACATCAAGTCTTGTTTAAGAGAATTTTGAAAGATGTAGTATTGAGGGACATCATCCTTCTGAAGGATTACTGTGACACTTGGGCAGTTAAAAATAACAATATTTACACTATTTAGTGGAAGTATTCATTTTAACTCTTCTTCTGGTCCATAGTTCTAGCGAAATATTACTAATTATGCTGCGAAGAGCTATTACAACCCACTTGTTTTCAATGAGTGTTTACCTCATGACATCTAATCCTAATCCTTCCTTATATTACTAGGAAAATAAATTATTTCAATGTTACATTTTGTGGTAGAAGCAAGCAAATAAACCCCCTGTAAATCCCGTATTTGACTGCATGAAGAAGAACAATTTCAAGTGAACATCTCTGCAGATCACTTAGTAGGGTTTGTTTGTATTTCTTAGCAGTGGAGAATGAAGATACAGCTCTGTATCCGGAGAAGGCTTGAAGCAGTTTTTATCTGGAGGTTGCTGCTTTCAGCCATGTGGATAGAGGACTGCAAAGCCATATACCTGAAAGCAAAACTTTTTATTCTTCTGTGGATGAAACTCTTTTAACTGTCCTGTCCCATTGTGTTTTTGCAGTGCCTTGGTGGAGGTGCTCTTTACCCTGTTTTGGGTTGTCTGGAATGCCTTTATTATCTCAGACTTCTACTGCCCATTTTTTTCCTTCCACTTTGTTCTTTTAAATGCTCTTCTCACTTTCCACTCACTTTTTTTGCATCCTTCCTTGTGTCTTACACCATATGCTACCATTCTTTGTTGGCCATTGTGGTATGGCCAAAGCCAAAACATATTTGGTATCTCAAAAAAAGGAAAAAAATAAATAATTAAATAAGCCCAATCCAGGCAAGCTCAGCACAAGAGAACAAACAGGATACAGCACAATAGTGTTGCCTGTATTTCTGAATTCTTCCAACTATTTCTCTTCTGCTTAACTGAGGTTTTTCTGTGCCCTGAGCCAGGACCAGGGGCTGTGCTTCCTCTGTGTTCATTCAGTATTTGTCAATATGGGGTTGTGGTTCTCTTTGGGTTGATTCTGTAGGGTTTTACTGCTCTGTCTGCTACTACTCAAAGTAAAGAATAACAGTGGCACAATTTTCTTTCTGCCTTTACCCTCTTGCCCAGCTGTGCTGAGCACTGGAGAAGGAGGTGATGGCTGTGTGGTGGAGACTTCTGGAGGGAGATAGTATCTAGTAGAATTGCGATTTATTTCAGTCATTTATTTCCACTACTGAGAGTCCAAGAGGTATCTTGGGTTTATTTCAGAAGGGGCAATACACCTAAGAATGGCTTAGAAATGGGAGGAGATGTTAAGCAAACATTTTACTCATGCTGATTGCCTAATTTCAGTGTTTATTCTGATTTCTCATTTCAATAAATGCTTTTACAAGAGGTCTGAGGACCTGAATGGAATCCACTCCCTTTTCTTTGCTCTATAAAGCACCTGAGGACATAGTAGGAAACACTACCTAAACCATAATGTGTTCTTATCATTGTCAGGAACTTTTAACAGAATTGGTTTGGGAACAGCTTGCTATCTTCTTATTCTTGCTATTTAAGTGCACAAACAATGATAACTAGTCTCTTAAATTTTCAGATTCATGTTTTCTGTGCGTGAGTCTGATGTCCTTGTCTGTTTGCCCACTTGATTTAATCAGAACTCGTTTCAGTAGAAGCAACCAGAGAAGCAGAACAGAAGAGTTAAAAACTGCCACGCTAAACGTGTAATACAATCTAGAAGTAATGAATGCACTTTTGCTAACAACCTGTGAAAACAGTTCTGTAAGCAGAGGGCAGTGTTTATTTTGGCTTAGGAAACATTAAGGTAAATCTTAACTGTGATGAGCAGATTTTAGCCAAATGATAAACGTTGCTAAGCAACATGTTACTTTGAGTGTTTGCTTATGGTGGGAGAATACTTGGCAGATACAGGCAAGTTCTCTTATTTGCCCCCCCTCCCTCCCCCCATGTTTTGAACCTTACTAAGGAGTATTATTCTGTTTAAAAAGGAAGTAGGATAATGCTGTGAACCTGAATGCTCTTGGGTGTACAGGTATATATTTTGTATGTGTTAAATAAAGGTTTAGATTATACTTGCTGTTTTTACAGCAGGTATATTAGGATTAGGAATTAGGAATTAGGATTTCCTAATTCCTTCACTTTCTGAGATCTAAAGCTCAATCTCCAACAGAGTAACTCTAGATAGTTTTCTGGAACCATTTCTGTCCTGTTCTGCTGGTCACAGGCTGTCTGAAAAGAAAGGGTAGAGAGTAGCCTAGTAAAAGAAGTTGTGGGAGAACGCATGTATTAACATTTTCAAGCATATAGGATTTATGCTGTTGTACAGGCTGAGGTGCCAGTGGCTTCCATGGTGCCACTTTCTGAATTCCCAAAATGACCTACAGCACTTGAATGAGGAGTTGCTGAAGAAGTTTGTCATCTCTCTACAGTGGGGATGGGAAAGGATGCTTGTCTTCTCACTGCCCAGCCAGAGACTTACTGACAGAGGGAATGATTGTAGTCATGGTTACTGGAGTGCTCAAAAATTAATTTGTAAGCACCTGTCTCAAATCTGTTTCTGCTCAGGGATTAAAAAGCAAAACCAAACAGTGTCGTTGTTTAAGCCCAGACGGTAACTCGGCACCAAGCAGCTGCTCACTCGTCCCCCACCTTCCCCCCTCCCTGGGTGGGATGGGGAGGAAAATTGAAAGAATGTAAACCCCATGGTTTAGGGCAAGGTGTCCCTGCCCATGGCAGGGGGGTTGGAACTAGATGATCTTAAGGTCCTTTCCAACCCTTACTATTCTATGATTCTATGATTCTATGATATAATAGAAAGAATACCGATGATAACAATAATTATGATAATAGGAAACAACAAGAGAAGAAATGAAAGCTCAGAAAACCTAAGTGATGCACAATGCAATTGCTTACCACCTGCTGATTAATGCCCAGCCCGACCTGAGCAGCGATCGGTCCCTTCCGAGTAACTCCCCCCAGTTTACATATTGGGCATGACGTGCTGTGGTATGGAATACCCCTTTGGCTAGTTTGGGTCAGGTGTCCTGAGTCTGCTTCTTCCCGGTTTCTTGTGCCCCTCCTCACTGGCAGAGCATGAAAGACTGAAAAGCCCTTGAGCAGTGTAAGTGCTACTGACAGCTAAAACATTGGTCTGTTATCAGCATTGTTCTCAGACTGAAGCCAAAACACAGCACTGCACCAGCTACTAGGAAGAACAAACAACTGTTACAGCTGAAACCAGGACGAAGAATGACAGAATAGCAGTGTCTTTCATGATAAAAAGATGTATTTTTAAAATATTTATTGTGATTTGCAGTGTATTTTCTACAAAAAGGGGTGCTGACAATGTAGCAGTTAATAACATACCACATAAAAGTAAAATATGTAGTAGTATTTGTTAAATGTTTTACAGTTTTGCGTGTTTGAAAATACTTTTTTAATATGCTAGGAATTAATAAGGAATATAAAAAGATTTAAAATTGCTTTTCAGATTGGTACAATCCGCAGCAGTTGTGCCACTGGATTATTTTGTATTGTGAAAAGGTCTCCCAAAGATGTGTTTTTCAGTAAAACAAAGGTATCATGTCGTGTGGGTAACCACTCAGTTATTGTAAGTAGTCCTGTTTATTATACGTAATTCTTATCATGAGGGCAAATAATCCATCAGCAAGTGAGCTGATTTCTGATTACCTTGTTGAAAGGCAGATGTGGTGCATAACTATGCCCATTGTATTTCTGCCTAGGATTTCCTTGACATAAAAATGTCTTCACATTCTCTGCAGCACATGCTCAATGACTCTCATGCTTCCAAGTAATGCCAGACCTAGTGCATGTGTGCTGAGCAGATAGTCTCTGCAAAGTGAAGAAGGACATTGTGTTTGGGACACTATGGACTTAGTGCGCATGATCCGATCACCTGTACAGCTGACCCTTCCTAAAAAGTCAGAGTAACTGTATACGAATAGCCCAGTAGTTTTTGCAAGCTTACCAGAGAGAGATGTTGTCCTAAAAGCCATCTGTGAAGTGCACGTACAATGATTTTGATCCTACTTGGGGGTGATTGGCACGTTTATAGATAACCAGGCAGCCCAACTAAAACATGAAGTTACCAGACTTTGGATTACACGCAGACAAAACAGGTTCCCAGGTGTGACAGCACTTATCATACTTTCTGACTCCTGTGTTTTGCAGTGACTTCTCTGAATAAATCTCTTAAGGGTGCAAATATTGACATATAATGTGAGGAAGAACCAAAACAAGAAAATTACCACTGTCTGCCCATAGAATTTGTGTAGATGTTGATGAGAATTCAGCTGCCATAGTTTTACTCAAGTCAAAAATAGCTCAGGGAATGTGAACCAAGAGAGTAATATGGAGAATATAAGAAAACTGCCTTCACAGTCGATAAACATATGGGAAGAACAGTTTAGGTAGCCACCTTCTGAGGTTCCATATGTCTTCTGTAATTCTTACTAGAACTTTCTAATGCTTCTGTGACTTTGACGATCAGTCTGATCACTGTTGAACAGAGTAATTTTAGGAGGTACCTTAAAGGGAACAGTCTCACATGTCTGTAAGTGATTTACCTGCTCTTCTTTCATGTGCTGCTATAGATTTGTGGAACCAAGGGATGCTGGATGCGAAAACTATCCCAATCCATTTTAATTGTGAATTTGACATCAGTGTGTAACTGCTTTCCCCTGCTGTTTCTGTGGGCCTTCCACAATCTAATGTGAGGAGTAAACACTTCAGAACAGCAGTCGTGAATGGCAGCTTACAAAACTGAGTATGAGAGTCTGAAAAGCTCCTATGGAACAAAGGTGCCTGTGATGGTTCTTCCTCTTAAGGGTTGTGTGCATGTTTAGATTTTCATATTTTTGTTATCCTAACAACTAATCTCAAAAACCAGTGCAATTCAGAACTTCATAAAAAACCCTGTATGTTTACGCCCTTTTTCCAGACAAATATTAGGAGTATGTGGAAGTCAGGACATAGTAATTACTATTTTCTTTTACTTAGAAGTATTGTATTATAGTAGATGGTACTGAAGTTAGAATGGACTTAAATCTGCAGGTTTGGAATTTCATTAAAGTACGGTTTTCTAATGTTACAAAATATCATGCTGGCTAGAAGGGGAGATCATCATTGTAGTTGCACATTCTTTGTAATGTTCAGTAAATGCTTATTGATACTTTAAATTATCTCCTATACTAGTTTTATGTCACTCACACAGATAACTACCCATTGTTGCCTCTTTGCAATTTTTAAAAATGGACCACATAAGACATTTTGAACAGATGGAGACAGACGTCTATATCCTCTATTTTTGAAGATCATTACACATTCACTTACAGGGGATCATATTATTTCTATCTACCTTGAGCTCTAGTCTTCCTACTTTGGTAACCACTTGTTGCCATGCAACTCAGCAAAATAGGCTTATATTTACTTTTTTTACATGCCCATGTGTATTTTAGACTCTCCTGGGGTTTCAGTTGATACTGTATGTAAGTGCAGAATGACTTAGAGTGTATGTCAAGTTAAGATTTTGGTTTTAACTGTGCTTTCTCCATTCAGTAAGATGCTAATCTGAAAAGAACCAATAATCAACAGCACAATTTTGGATGTCTCTTTGGTTTCCGTCACCTTGAAATCATTAATGAACTCTGTGTGTTTGACATCTGTGTGGAGAAGTCAACAAGCCAAGCAGTGAGCTTTTGTTCTGGTTTTGACATAAGTAATTAGTAGCAGAACACTGAAATTAGAAGTTAGAAAAATATGAACATACTTAAATTTTGTGCCAGTAGTAACAGACTCTCACAATAACAGTTAGAGGTCTGCCAGTTTTTCCATGTTAGATAGATCTGACCCAAAGTATACATAAATAGCTATGAAAATAGCATGCAATTTTATTCATAATTTTGTGATGGCTAACCAAGGAAAATGGTGACTGTGGATGTTAGATACATATCCCCAGTGAATGGAAACCTGCAAGGTTCTCTAAGAATTTGGTTTGCTATCTCAAAAATCAGTAATCACTATTAGTGATCACATGATTTGTTTTTATAAAACAGGATCTGTCATGAGGTTTTCATCTGGAACACTGAAGGTTTTTGAGGCAGCTGCCCAAACTGTCCATGTAAACTCTCCATGTTAAATAGTTTTCTGTGTATTTGTACCTGAATGTCAGGAATCTCAGCACACTACGAATATCCGGCTTCAAAGCATCAGCAGAATATGAAAAAGATCCAGGCATTTGTGAAATTTTGGGACTAGCTACTCTTTAAAGTTTCATATGGGCAATTTCATTTACTCAACCAAAAAACATTAGAGCAGTTTAGCTTTAGATAGGGATTGCTACTTGTAGAAATCTATTTAAGTGTGAGGCTCACTTGCTACTTGTTATACTAGGTGGTTAAAACCATTCCAGTGCTGTTTATATGCCTTTTCATCACCTTTGTATAAAAGAAAGCTTAGTTTAGTGAAACGATCTATTACAGTGAGATCTATCAAGTTAAGTTTCTTGCTGTTCTCTCTCACTAAATTCTGATTTTTCTTAATCTCTGAAATTTAAACTTTCTTAATGGGACTTTTGCTAATTACTTCCAGCTTCCACTTGGTACACCTTGCTTATTCTGACTATAATTTGGGAATGAGTGTTCCCCTTTGAAGTATTTTCAAACTTTGAGTGGTGCATCCTGTCTAATTGATTGGTATAATAATTTTTTCTTGTTCATGAGATTTTTCTTTTACTAAATGCTTCTACAAGAAATTGTAAATAATGCCTCAAAAGAATAATTTCATTTTCTTCAAACTGTCAGCATTTTTCTTGCCATTTCTTGCCACATTTTTCACTATACATACATACTGTTGTTGTATTTATAAACTCCCTTTTCCTTGCTGGGATGCAGGTTTCTTAATGCCACTTGAAACAAGTGTAGAAACAGGGGGCTCATGTACACAGACTGTGTTTGAGTTACCAGTTTGTAGTCTAAGAAGGACAGGTTGGTCTTTGATAGATAAAAATCATGTCAGAAGGCAGGCTTTGAGTAGTATACAGTTTTGAGTGTATTCAGATTCTGCACCCTCCAGGTATTCTCTTGTAGCTCATTAGATTTGCGAAACAGCTCTGCCTTCAGGAAGCAGGCAAACAACTCTGGTTGTCATGACCTTCAGGGAACACACTAAGGTATTCTGTGCATCCTGTGGCAGGTCGCTGTGGCACACTGAGTTAACTGAAGTTGTGCTTTTGATGATCTGGAGAGGACAACTGTCTGAGTTATGATGAATTATACTGTATTAAGGCACTAACTGTACTGTCTGGCAACTGAAAGTCTGCTTTGCTTTCATAAACAGCATCACTGTATATGCACCTAAGAGAGGTGGTCATATGTCAGCATGAGTTGCCATTTCTACCTTAAAATCTTGACCCTTGTATTAAAGTGTCTGTGTTGAGGCACTGTGGAGTGAGCACTAGCATTCAAATAATTTTATTTAAGTATTTATGTAATGGCCAGTAATTCAGTAATTAATCCTTGCTGGTCTGAAAAGTAGACATGTAAATATCCCCATTTCTGGAGGCTGTGAATGTAAGGCAGCTGGGAGTTCTTGACTTACCAGAAATCTTAGAGTCCACAAATTTGGAATGGAACAGGAATTCCTGGCTCTCCCTCATGTTCTCAGGCAAGTAGATTGCATCTCCCGGAGAAGTGTGCGAAAGCTGATAACGTTATAGTCCAACTGATAACTCTCTGGGGAGATAGAAAGCTCCACCTTGAAGTTCACCAGATGTTTGGAAGTTTACATTGTATGTGAGCTATGAAGAATTGTATCCTTAATACAAGCATTCTGAATTGTATAGAATTATGTTATAGAGATATAGTTATTTATACACAGTAAGTTTAAAAGTTCTTAGCAGTGTTGCCATTTTCTGTAAATTCCCTTTAATTTTCCAAGAAGAGCATTTTGTCTAGGTCCGTAAGTAGTACCTCGTAATAGCATTTCTTTTTTTTTTTTTTCTCTTTCTTTTTAGCTCATGGTTTTCATTACATTTCTCTGACTAGTTTATTTCGAGAAATCTTTAAGCTTTTACTTACAGATTTAAATAAAGAACAGAGAGCAGGGTAGGCCTGCTTTTGTTGTAATAGCTTTTCTTTTTCTGGAAATGCTTTTGCTAGAACCTGCTTTTTCTCCCTGCTAACTGGTATATTAAACACTTTATAAATTTGGGGGTTAAATCTGGCCACAGCAAAAGAACAAAATTGCCATGAACTTCAAAAGGATCAGAATTCCAGCCTAAAGTTTTACAGTCCTGACAGAAAAATTATCTCTTTTGCTTAGTAGGGACATCTAAGTCTATATGTAAGCTTGGAATCTTCAAGAAGACATTTATTCATGTCGTTATATAGTCCTCCATGATTTCTGCTAAACCTATACCTTGTATCACATCTAATGAGGTGTAGAAGACGCCACCATTACTAAACAAAAATACTGAAATGTTACAAAAGTACACAAAGTTATGAGGAAATATTGAGCTACTTTGTGCTTGGATTTCTTTGTAGCCTGTTGGTTAATTAATTTTACATGACAGGGGATAAAGAAATTTACCATAAAGTAAACAATTAAAAGTCATTAATAACTTAGACAAATAATGATATTCGTGCAGTGAATTGTTGTTACCAACCTATCATAGAATCATAGAATCATAGAATGGTTGGGTTTGGAAAGGACCTTAAGATCATCTAGTTCCAACCCTCCTGCCATGGGCAGGGATGCCTCACACTAGACCATGTCATCCAAGGCTCTGTCTAACCTGGCCTTGAACATTGCCAGGGATGGAGCATTTACCACTTCTTTGGGCAACCTGTTCCAGTGCCTCACCACCCTCACACTAAAGAACTTCTTCCTATATCTAACCCAGACTTCCCCTATTTAAGTTTCAGCCCATTCCCCCTCGTCCTGTTGCTACAGTCCCTGATGAAGAGTCCCTCTCTGGCATCCTCGTAGGCCCCCTTCAGATACTGGAAGGCTGCTATAGGTCTCCACACAGCCTTCTCTTCTTCAGGCTGAACAGCCCCAACTTTCTCAGCCTGTCTTCATACAGGAGGTGCTCCAGCCACCTTATCATCCTTGTGGCCTCCTCTGGACTTGCTCCAACAGCTCCATGTCCTTCTTTTGTGGGGACACCAGAACTGTACACAGTACTCCAAGCGGTGTCTCACGAGAGCAGAGCAGAGGGGCAGGATCACCTCCTTCGACCTGCTGGTCACACTCTTTTTGATGCAGCCCAGCACACAGTTGGCTTTCTGGGCTACAGGTGCACACAAAAACTTATAGATGAGGATAACTTACTGTATTACATTTCAAAGAGGTCAGTCATCTTGTTACCAGTATAACATGGGATAGAATTAATCCCTTTTTAACTGCAGTATGAATATTCAGATGATTTGTTTCTTGAGCTAAATATCTTCCTAAATGATAGGAATAGCACAGCCAGAGAGAGGCGAGAAAGAGCCTGCCTGTGAGAGGGCAAGGCAGAGTGTTCATTATTAAACACTGGTTGCTGCTAAAATATCATTTCCATATGGAGTAGGGTACATGTAATTTATGTAAACCACATTGGTAATAGCTTTTATCGAGTGGTGCTAAACACAAGCTAAATCCAGCATAACTGTTTACGTAGACTGCATGTAAGTAACTTGTGGGTAATACTAGGGGCTACTCAGATTTTTCAGGAAAATATTTCCATTGCTTTCCCCATTACATAGTAGCGCAGCTCACGTCTGCAGTAATGTCAGCTTTGGCTAAGATGATTTTGGAGCTTAGACAGGAAGTGAAAGAAACTAATTTGTAATAAATCACTAATGGTACTCATCTAAGGACTTGTAGCTGTAGTGACGTGCAAAATATATCTGTTATATATACTTTTATAGATAACTTTTTATATATAACATACTTTTCTCTGCACAGGTTCTCAAATGTTTTACTCTTTTGAAAAGGTGGGATGAGGTTTTTGATAGGAAGAAAACACATAGTAAAAACTACACAGAATTTTAACTAGGCACTTAATGGTGATGATAAGGGAAAACTGAAAGGGCTTTTCTGAGGGTAATGTCTTTCTAACATGCTAGCATGCTAAAAGGCAAGAAACTAGGAGACTGTAGAGGACATATCTATATAATTTTAATTTAGGTGAGACTTTCTGACTAAAATATACAAAGATCCTAACTTAGATTAAAAACTGTGTAAGACCTAAGCACAGAATTGAAATGAAGATTCCCTTCTGAGATGAGGTAAACTTTAGTATTAGCCCACACTATGTATATTCAGTATTTACTTGGAAAGGACTGCATAGGGTTAGTCTGCTAGGCAGGTCGCACTAATTTGAAGATGAAGGCTATTTAAAAGAGAACATAAATGCTGGTTAGATGACAGCATCTGGTGGATTGAACTGCAAGCTCCTGACCTCTGATCCTGCCTGTGCCATCTCTTTATGGACAAATCTTTCAACATCCATATTTATTTTTCTTATTGTAGATAGTAATGCTTAATAAGGTAGGTCAAAAATTCTGTTCCTGGTGTAATTTTAAAATAACCCCCTCACATACACATACACACACAAAAACCAACAAACCAACCAAAAAAACACCCAACCCCCCAAAACCCAAATGAACAAACAAACAAACAAAAACCCTAAAAAAACCCACAACAGAATGATTTATAGGAAAACTCAATCAGAAAATATACAGAGCAAGCTGCTGAAAAGTATCCCTGCTTTTAGGATGGGCTTGGACCACATGAGATCCAGAGTTTCCTTCCAACTTAAATTAATCTGATTTCTAAGAAAAAAAGAAAACTATATGGTGTATATATTATGTACCTTTTGTTTAAATCTATGCTTATACTTACTTGTCTTACAAAAAATAGTGTGATTTTCTAACATTGAATGTTAGCCAGCTACGAAGGACAGCTATCACTTTTCTTTATAGTCACTGCTGTTAATTATAACCTGGCTACTCAAACTGTTAACTTATACAGTAAATTTATTTGTTCCTTTCAGTTTATGAAGGATGCATTAATGATCTGTAATTTGTATAAATCACACAATTGCTGGAAAACCCCTGTAGTTTTCAGTTCAAATAGTCTGTCCACTTCTGGAAATTACTGGATTAATTCTGCAATTGGTTAAGTCACGTAGCATTGGTTTTGAATCATAATTGATTGGATTAATGCTTCAAAACTTCTTGTCATGAAAAAAAACCACCACCTCACGTGATTTCTCAGTTCAATTTTCTCAGCAATTGCTCTGCTATAATGGGGGTTTCTTACATATCTGAATGTGAAAAAGTGAATTGATAAACAACTATGAGTTGATAAACAACCATTAATTGAAAGGACAGACAGAGATTCTGTTTCCTGTTCAGGGAAGTCTGCATGAATACATTTTGCTCTACTCAGGAAACTGTAGTGAGATGTGCTGACAGACAGAGTACTGTATTTTATACTGTAATTTTTGGAAACACTTTATATTAAATTTATTTTTAATTTCTATAAAATGTCCATTTGTGAACAAAAATGGAAGTAAAAATATTAACTTATTATTCAGTTCTCATTGTAACAAACTTTTGGTAACAGGGATTTAGAATTAGCTGTATAATTGTAAATGAAGTTAGAAGATACCATGCAAAAGTTCTCTCTCCTGTGTTGATGCTGGATATCTCTAACTGTCTTTTCACAGTTCTCTCTTCTGATGCTTGACTGTGTTTTACTTTTTCTTTTGAATTTGGGAATATGGATGGGAGTCATTTTTTGTGCTCACAGAAAAATAAAGCTTGCATTAGAAGGTAATGTAATGTAAATTGTAAAGCTAATTCAGTGATAGCAGTTTATTATTTGTTTTATTTATTACTATTCTTTATTTGACTCTAAAAAGGTCTGCTGAAGACCTTTTTCATTTTAAGAGGAAATATGTTTTACTGGTTTGCAATTTGAGGTAAACCAGTAAATCATTAAAACAAAACCACCTTCTGCCCTACAGTTAAAAAACATGATTTTTAAGTGTGTAAAGAAATCAAGTTTGCAGTTATGTTAACTGAAAGGCTGCACAGTTGCTGCTGGTGAAGGGTCAATGTTAGGGTTATACATAAGATAGATACCTTAAAGACTTTGTGTACTCCTTTCATAGCCTACTATACCTGTCTTACCCCCCAAAAAACCCTTTAAAATCCCAATCCATCCAGTGCAGCTCTTTAGAGGGCATATGTCTGAGCTGTGTTCAGTCTATCTTGTCAAGAAGGAGATGATGCAAGATGAATTTCAGCATCTTTTGATCACCTTTCCCAGTTACGCGGTGCTGCTGAGAGCCTCTGTTGTAATGTAACATCATTGATGTTACGTCTGGTATTGGAAACAAAATAATTTGAGTACAGATAGATTCGGGAGCTGATATCCATGTACAAGAAAGAGATGAATACAAATACTATGAAAGGGATTTCTTTACCCCCTGAAAATGAAGAAAGTTCAAACTTCCTTGTAGAATACATGGCACATCTAGGTGCGAATAATAGTCTGAACAGTTCTAAATATCATGATGCTATTAGGTATGTCAAAGCTGACTTGAAAACTTTCTCATAATCTGTAAATACTGTTAGATGAATTTTTTCTTTGTTAGCTGATTCCCTCCCTGATTACAGAGGGAGGTCTGCATAACTGGATTTGTGGACTTGTAGTGCATTATGTTGCTCTTAGTATGTCAGCATGACATGACAGGTGCATTGGGTAGGGAGAGATCACACAGATCACATGTATTTATATGTTAAACTATACGTAAAGTACTTTTCGTGCAAAGTATGTGTGTGTACAAAATATATAATGGCATGGCACTGCATTAAAGTGTCATTTGCACTAGATAGGGAGTCTCTGAATAACAGCTCACTTAATGGTTTTATTGCTTGGGGGTAATGTGACCATCCCCAGTGAGAACTAAAAGCCTTAAAATGTTGCTAAACATGTTTACAGTGTTTATGTGCACATATAGACACTGTACAAAAACTACTCATAAAATGGGGACAGACTGCTGTGGGTTTTGGCTGTTCTCACATGTTTGCCCAATACATATGAAAGGAGGATAGAAGGGGGAAAGTGTGTCTACTGGAAAATCTTACAGTAGGTGTGTGATTTACCTATTGCACTATTTTCAAGAATCTATCACGAGACAATTATTTCATCTAAATTTGTTCAAAAATTCTGAAAAAGGTGTCATTAATGAAAAATCAATTTCTGTCAAAAATTTCACCATTTCCTATATGGATGTTCTCTACAGTGCATACCAATGTGAGATACAAGATAAGAAAAGGCCAGTCCTGGACCAGGATCTTGACTTTTTAAAGAATATAGCCCTCAGTTCCGCAGGGATGGAAGCAAGAGTTATTTTGTTTGGGGTTTTTTGAGGCAACTGGGGAAAAGCTGACTCCCGAGTGTGATATTCAGTACTTGCTTTTAGTCCTAGATGGACCTGAATGTCACAGCATTTCTTATGTAAAGGAAAGCCACTCTAAGTCACTTCTGATCTTTTCTTTTTCTTTTTCACATTGGTTACTGTTTTGGTTTTTTGGTTTGGGTTTTTTTTTTTTTTTGTCTTTTCAGTCAAGTACAGTAGGCTTATGTTAATTTTGGTACCTAGCCTTATATGTTGAAAACTCAAGAAATTGTCCCCCTCAAGATTTTTAAAAGCCCCTCTGAAACACCACTGGAGTAGTCTTCAAGAAAGCACATGGCATTTACTGCACATAAGGCAATGTGGTGGGCTATAACTTTTATTGGTTTTCCTGTTGTGGTGATGTATATAATTAGAGATGAACAAAGTAACTTGTGAGTTTTGTGACCTTCCCAGATTTAATCTGATAAAATCCAAAGATCTCAGGATTCCTCCTCACACCTCCTTCATTCACGAGAAGTGTTCTATGCTTTTAGGTACAAATTAAAATTTGTGGACATATGCATCTTTTAAGTATATAAGTGTCTTTTTCTGTGCTATAAGCTGTCATACAAGTAGAACAGATGGGTAGATGTGTACTCTGCCTCTTTAAATTTCCTGACTGGAGCTGGTTTGACAAAGACCTCCTTATCATTTTCTTGAAACCCGGTTTCCTGAATCAGCGAATTTTTTTCCCACTTGAAACTTCTGAAACTCTGAACTCTGTCAAAACAAGATGGCTGGCAAGTTTTAGGGACAGAGCAGAGACACAGACAGAGACAAAGAAGCCCCTGAGAAGGCAGACGGACTTAAATTGCTTGTGGTTTTTCAGTACAGCTGGTTTCAGATGTGTCGGCCTTGTTCTGCACTGGTTCCACTGCCAAAGCAAGACTGTCACAGCTGGTAGTACTTACTGCACTTGCGGGAAAGTATGTGATTCATTAGTTGGAACCGTATGTTTTTCACCAGTTCTGGTCATGTTTTTGTTAGGACGTGGTAAAAGCATAAGCAGGGGGTGAAGGGACAATGGAAATATGTGACTTGTTAAAGATTGGCCCCAACCAGTTATTAGCTAAATAGCATGCTGAAAAAAAAAAAAAAACCAAGGGAAAAAAACAAAACAAAACAAAAAACCCCACCGTAGCTCATAAAACAAATGATTTTATTCTTTAGTTAAGGTCATTTAGCCAAAAGTAGTATAAAAAAAAAATTTTTAAAAAAAATTTAAAAAAAATTCAGTATCAAATCTCTTCCCCCCCCTCTTTTCTCTTCAGTATCATGAACTTTTTTCCTGAAAACTGTAGTGAGGGAAAAAGTCATGCCAGAAAAGACACTCATTTGGTCATTAAAAAAGAAAAAGCCAGACTGGCTGAGAATTTTGAATCTTTGAAAGAAGGTAAAACATGATAAAACATGGTCGTGGCATAAAGGCTTATGGAGAATGCTTGGCGTATTGGAGTATGTGGTGGAAGGAGAGCTGTGAGTGTTCCTGTGCCGACACATGATAAAACAGACCAGAATTGTATGGAGAGATGTTCCTCTGGGGTAGCATCTTCCCCACTATTTTTGAGTGTTGGAGAGCATTTTGCACTGATGTTTATTTTATAGGTGTTTGGACCTAAACATAGCTGTTCAAATGAGAGAAAAAGAAAAAAAACAGGAGGAGGGGACAACACACCAAACATTTATCAAATGGCTAATGAAGCCCCCCCCCCCTTCGCAGCACCAATGAAATAACATGAAGCTTCAAAGCCATGTGTTTAAGAAAGTGCTTTCAAAAAGAGCCTCCCTGCTCCATCCTGTGTTCCCTCCCAGCCTCTTTACACGTGTACACAGCCACCGGATTTTACAGAGCTAGAGCCAGGTTTGTCTCTGATAATTAGCTGAGCTGGCTGCAGCATAAATAAAGGAATGCACTTAGGGGCTGTAGTCTGTGACACGGTTTAACAGAGCATAAAAAGGTGCATCTGTTAACATGCCTGAATTCAGTCACCTTACTGTCACCCACAGAAAGATACCAGCTCTGAAATGTGCCAGTGATATTTTGCAAACAAGAGGCCAGTATTGTATTAAATTAACCAGGCTGTGAACGTGCAAAGTGCTGTCTCTTAAAAATCATGCTGTCTTGGCTTACAGTGGTGTTGCAATGAGTCCCTCCAGTATCTATTAGGAT
Source organism: Strigops habroptila (assembly GCF_004027225.2). Lineage (NCBI taxonomy): Eukaryota > Metazoa > Chordata > Aves > Psittaciformes > Psittacidae > Strigops > Strigops habroptila. The sequence goes on from NC_044302.2 coordinate 67,818,549, forward strand.
GACCTGTGGCACTGAATACTTCAACACTCTTCTGGCTAGTATTGTTGACCTTTGTCAGCTTGATAAAAAAGCAGAGCCTAGAAATGTGCTTGTCATTTTTAGTGAACCAGGAGGCTGGAAAGCATGGAAAGGGGAGGGGGCTGCAGGGAAGCACAGAGATGCCAACAGCCTGTTTTTGTTTAAATTAGGATGCTGAACCTACTACAAAATTGCAGTCTGCTTCCCTTCTCCTCCCCAGAAGCCCCATGTCTCTCACCCCTTTCTTCCCCTGACTTGCTACTGATTTGAGGTCTGAAATAATGAGGAATGTCTGCGTGATCAAAGTTGCTGTCTGCCTCCTGGTCTCCACAGAAGCCCTGCTGTATGTGTTTGGTAGGCAACAAACAGCTTGTTGTAATGTATTTGAATGTTCTACAATCGCACTTTTGTTATGTTCTTTGAACATTTATTTGCTTTTTAATTCAGTAAAACCCCTGTATTTAAACTTTTTTTTCCTTTTGTTTAGCTGTATAATAATTTTAAAATTATTTGTAGGACAAAGATTACTTCAACAGGGGATATAGCCACACATACTTCAATGAATTGATGAGTTCTTAATTTTATAGGTGTGTCAGTCCACTGAAAATGTTAAGGTCTACCTAGCTTTGTTTGTAGACCTAACAAAATAAGAGCGTATCTGTTTTTCAATACACATATTTTAGTTACACAAACCATTATTTCTACAGCATGATTATTTTTCTGTATTTTTTCTATCATTAGTATGTATTTTATATATATACATATGACATTATTCAGACGGTCCAGATGAGTGCCTTGTCCATTAGAAGGTGATGTAATGCCAGTGGGAGCCAGACCCACACAGCTTGAACCAAACATCATTCCATTTGGCAGTAACAGAATGTGGATGACCAGAAGGTGTGATGCATTCTCTACTGTATTTTGAAGTAGTTAAACTGGAAATATCCCACCCAGTTGCTTGGCCCTTTAGTTCTGACATTGGGCCACACCTGCATTCCTGCTGTCCAGACCCATCTTTGTTTTTGCCAATTGCCTTTACCCAGGAATTTCTTCAGAGAAAAAAAGAACCCAAAACCCAACAACAATGAAAAAGAAAAAAAAAAAAAACCACCAAAACAACAAATCCACCAAAACCTAGAAACCCCACACATTAGCATTTACCTTATTGCTTGGAGAAGGAAGCAGGGGAAGGAAAGAAGGTGCTATCAATCAAGAGGACCGTAGTGCCTCAAAATCCCTTTATCTGAATGCTGTGAAATAAATAAAATAAAACTGAAGGAAAAAAGACACAAAGTTCTTTTCAGTTCTCTTGGTTTTTTTTTTTTTCCATTACGACTTTTCCCCTCCCTTCCCCCACCCCCCCTTTCTCTACTCTCCACTCCCCCCTTCCCATCTCAAGGGAGTTTTGAGAGAAGCAAACGGTAAAAAAAGAAAAAAAAGAAAAAAAAAAAAAACAACCAAACAACGCTGAGGTTTATGTTAGAAGAAATTAAGGTTAATGATCATTGGCTCATTTTCCTATTCCGTGGGTGTGGATGGAGGAGTAATCAGCGCAGGTGGCCTTGCCAGTTGGGAGTTTCTCTTTGTCATCAAGAAAATAAGGAGAGTGCAGGGATTGAATTACCGCAACTATTTCAGGACTAAACATATTTTGTTTCCTCACTGGCTCTGGTTTAAGAACAGAAACCTGACATTAATTTTATCCAAAAGAAAAGCACAGTTAATTCTCTCTATAGTCTGAGATAATTTGGCTGAATGTATAAGAATCTGTGCTTGTTCAGTGTAATCTTACAAATAATTTCACATGTAACGCACTGAAAAGCAAAGTCTTTTTCTTAATTTGCTCAGACAATCTATGTTTCTGTGCCCGGTTACCACTTACTTTATTGAATGTTTAAGAGCTGCTTATTAAAATATGTGCTCCAACTGCTCCAGTTGGCTTCCCAGGTGCATGTTATTACGTGTAAAGGTGCTCCTTTCTAACTTCAGAGGACGTACAGAATTGAAAGAGTTCTGTTCAGTTTGAAAAGGAAGTGGTGGATTTGCTTAAGGAAGTGTGTGCTGGCCCTGAAAGGGTAGCTACTGTACATTCACATCTCAGCCATAGAAGAGCTATTCTCTAAAGAAAAATGTTTTTGAGAAACAATAATGAAATGGCAGATAATTTGGGCAAACAAGCCACTGATAAAGCCCACTTGGAAGTCCGCTACATCAGTGACGTTTGTGTCTGATGTTGCTGGAACAGATTATGGTTGAGAGATTTCTATTTATAATACAGAAAAGGCAGAAATAAAAGTCAGTGGGAGTCTGTAAAAGGTATTGAGTAGGAGGGAAAACAGTAGGCGGAATGTTTTGAATTGTGTTTGTGTTTCTAACACATGCATTTGCCCATCCATGATGCATTGTGTTTGACTACAAGGGGACTATTACTACCAAATAGGTACTTTTAATTTCAGAACATGATGCAGCCAGCAGCAACAACTGTTAATTTAGCACTAGGTCTGTGCAGATGTTAAATTATAGGTAATGTAGTTCTAGTAAAATAAAGTCGTACGACTACTGTGTATACTGATTGTTGTGGGGGTTTTTTTAATGAAGCTGATAGCAGTCCCCCCACTCACAGTCTTACAGGAAAGGCAGTTACTTACCTTTGCAAAAGAGACAATGTTAGTGATTTAGTTGATATTACTCAAAATAAAATACTACAGCACTAGGAGGTTTAACTGGTAGAATAGAGGGCTGGGTTTTGGTTCCCTTGGTTCTCTAAGGTAAGAGTCAACATACAGCTGAATATTCATGAGGCATTCATTAATATGAATAGTTGGTCTGCTGCTGCACCTTTCCGTGGTTTATTAATAACTTATGGACAGACCACTCCCAAGCATACAGAGGGCAAGAATACTTTAATGATTGCAGCATTCTCTCAGTAAAAAAGAAAGAATTAGATGGTTTATTTCAGCAGCACCATTTGCAAAGCTGTAGTTAGTGTGTCAGTAGCACATTGTAGTTAAGTTGTATCAGTAACACTTGAACTATAAATCCTTTTTTTTCTGGGGTTAGAAGTTGTGTGTAAAACTTTGTTCCAGGCTGAAACATGACATATAAATAAATATTTGCCCTGAAGCAACTATTTTTTTGGCTCAATCTTTTAGTATATCCTTTTATCTTTTCTTATTTTAAGTCAATGAATGGAGGGAAAATAAAATTAATGTTACCATTTCAAGGCTTTCTTCTTCCTTGCTGATGAAACTCAAAATGAGCTTAAATTAAAAACAAAAATTTTGGCATATTATCAGTCCATAGAATGGTATGGGTGTTTCTGGCATTGAAAAGTAATGTTTGTTACTCATGTAAAAAGAAGTTTTTTAAAACCCACCTTGTATTAAGACAGTCTCCTGTTGATAGACGATTATAGTTACGTATATATAGTTGCGTATAGTTACATAGATAATCTCACTAGACAGAAGGAATGATATGAGAAAGATGCTGAATTTAGAACTAAAATAAGACCTTTTAGAAACCAGTATTCTTCTCTGAAAAGTATTTAACCTTGGACATACAATTTTTTAAGGTTTTTGAGATGCTCACGGTATAATACCCAATAAGATGATGTATACATGTTTTGTAAGTAGTATCTACAGTAAAAACATACCATGTTTTCTTCCACCATTTACTAGTCAGCCAGGAGGTTAGCGCTTTCTCAAGAAAAAGTGCATGCCATGTTATCTCACTGTTATCCATAATAATGCAACTCCATCATTTCGGAGAAGTAGCCAATTTTACTTTATATGCTACACTTTCACTCTAAGTAACTTCAGCTGCTGAGGCTGTGTTGTGAATCCATTAAACTGAGGATTGATGATGTACTCTTTTGTTATGTCTTAAATGCGCATAATGACATCCCATGGCTTGTGCTGAGCCTAGTCAAACAGGTTGGGTGTTTTTTTTTTTTTCCCCTTTCTTTCTCCTGTTTCTTTCTGTGTGTCTTGTAAAGTTTTAATCTTGAAAGTTCACTAATGTAATGAAAAACTGAATCATGAAATAGAACTAAAGAAATTTCACCCATTAGTCAGTATCCAAGGAGAGGGGGGAAAAATATTCAAGAATTACAAGAAATAGTCTTTAATTCTGTATTTTGGTTTTGTGTCCTGTGTCCATCTGTCCCATCTGTCCACATCCCCCCTTCTCCCCCTCAGTTTTTAGTCTTGATAAGGTTAACATAGGAGCGTTATCATTTGGTGGAAGAAACTGCATGTGTTTCCACAAACTTTTAATTTTTTTTTTGGTATCTAGCATCTAGCATGCTACCCTCCAGTGAAGTACCCCCTGGGACTGTAGGTATTATTTTGTGATTAAAATTACTGAATTACCCCAGATCAGGGGATTACTAGTTAGATACAGAATCTTTCTGCTTTAGGTCACCAGTTTGAATTCAGTCCAGGCCATCATTGGGCTGCTGTTAATATCCAAGGGCAGGGCAGCATGGCATTATCAGTTCAATTCCCAGCAGGCACATTTTTTCTCTTCTTCCATTCTCTGGTCTTTCTTTTCTGGGTTGAGCTCCTTGTGTTGGGCAATCATCCTGCGAAGTTTAATTGAGTTCCATCATCCACACTTGCATCCAGTTTTCCTTCACCTAGGAACAATTTGTCTGCAGTCACTTCTTTTATGTTACTTACTCAGATGTGACATTACCAACACCACCATCAGTGATGAGCCTTTTAATGTTTCAAGACACTATGGAGTAGACAGATACATGCCTTAGAAAAAACTGAAAAGGAAACAAACAAAAAAATTCCCCTAAAATCAACAAAAAATCCTCCCCCTTCTTCCTCCCTCTGCCCTTCCGAAACACAGCTGTGTTGTGTAGGGTTTTATGCATTAAATGCTTGGCAGAGGTGCTAGAGTTGATAGGATTTCAGCTTACAGTGAGACAGCCTCGTCCATGGAACTCACTTAATTTCATTAGTCTGCCAGACCCTGGGCTGGCTATCCTTCTGGTCGTTCTTATCTCTCAGGGAAGATGAGAGCGGTAAAGTTAAAATAAATATCTCAAGGGGAAGATATAATGGGGTAAAGTTGCAAATAACAGGGTTTTGTATAGGGCATGGGAGTAGTTATATTTGGATGCTTGTACAATCATGGGAAGCTACAGAGAAGTTTTCTGCACCTTTGTGGAAAAAAATAGCATAACGACTTCTGGGCGATGTTTGTGTAGGGCCATCCACTGCAGTCTTTTTAAGGATATGACCAGTATATTACATGGCTATATCTCTGTATTTGGGTACAGTAAGGAAATAAAAATAAATAAATACATTGGCTAAATTGTCAGTAATCACAGCAGGAGGCTGAAGGATGAAATGAGCCATGGAGGCTAAGCTACTTTTTCAGCCATGAAGTTGACTTTGCTAGGTCAGGGTCATGACATGTGGGTAGACCGAACAGTGTATAGAAGCTTTATTGTTGTTACCTCTGGTGGTAGAAAAAAGGGGGTTTAAAGTTCTGAAGTTACCTGTTCATCTCTTCTATGAGCATTACATTTTCCTTTTACGATCACGGACCTTTTTTTTTTTTTAAGTGTTAATGTAGTTTAGTGCATTTAATACATCAGCAGATTATTATTGGAACCATTTTGTATAAGGCTAGAAAATATACAGTAGGGAACTAGCCCACTTCGGCAGGATATAGGGAGGGTGATGTAATGGTCCTTTCCTTCTGTAACATTTATAATGCTAGATTTTATAACTGCTGAGTATACTTTTCCAAAAAAGATGAAAATGTTACACCCTTTAGCATTAAAATAAATAATTTAGGGCAGAACATAATTGTGCTCTCAGATCTGCATGGCAGAAATCAGCTCCATTACTCTGCTCTCCCTATGCTTATGTTAACATCTATCCCCTAGGGGTGAGGGGTGAGGGGCGAGTCTGTGTCTTGACGATCTAAGAGAAGTACATTGCCTTACATCTTCTGATGATTTCAGAGTTCATTCGCATCACCTATAAGCAAAACTGAAACAGTATATGGGATGGGTATAGCTCTGAGGTTCTAGAAGTCTGTCTTTAATTTGAGTCTTAGGTACCTACTTATTTTCTAGTACACATTTTAAAACTTCCTAAAGAAGTATATCTTGCACACAGAATGTGTTTTCTGAGAGTATGAGAAGGCACAGTCTGTCCACTATAAGTTTGTTATACAAGATTTGTATCTGGCTTCTTTGTAATGAAATGCAAATAAAATAAATATATTTTTTCCAAGCTTTTGAGAACTGGAAGAAGTCACACATTTTCTGTAAAATTTGCTTTGTCAGGTACTTGGGTGTTGCACAAATATTCTGTTACATACTCTCCATTCCCTGGTATGTAGTCACACTTCCAGAGGTCAGAAGTGGGAGTGCAGCAGCCTTACTTTAAATAACCACTTTCAAAATTGTACTTGCATCACTGCAGGAGAAAGGTACATGTCTAAATAGGTACTTGCACAATTAAGTAACTGCACATTTAGCAGTAATTTGCATAGGTAATGGGCTTTCTTATAACCAAACAGGGTAGGAGAAGAAGGGTGAGGAGGCTCATGTCTGGTGCCCATCTTTAAAAATTGCTGCCAGAAATGTCTCGGTTTGCTTAGTGAGTAAGATTTAGCAGGATTTATTTGGAATACTCAAGAGACTGTAAACATAGTACAAAAGCATGTTAACACAAGATTATCTTCTTAGACAAACCTCTTGAATTGCTTAGGAATGCTTCATTTACTAATACAATCGAAAGTCTTAGTTTATTTATTTGTTTTCTCTCCCTCCCCCCCAATATTGTTTTTGGGGAAGGGGTGGAAGTGGGGAGGGGGTAGGGGGGATAGAGGTGTCTGTGAGGGAACTTCTTTTGCCTTAAGAAAAGGCATCTTGTCCTATTCCCTAACCACAGAAATATTACAGACAGTACTTAGGGAGAAGATAACACTGCTGTCATGCTCTCCCTCTGAGGTGAAGGCGATTGTGCCTGGAATTGGCCAGCCTGTGGCTGTCCACCATCTGTGTAAGGAATTCACAGTCCCAGACAAAAGAAATTGGCAAGGTCTTCTTTCTGTCTGTTCTTCAGAGCTGCCTCAAGATAGCCATAAAACACCTGGACAAAATCAGCAGGTGATGGCAAGAGAAAGGGAATGATCAGTCACAGACATTGTTGAATCCTTTGAACATTACTTATAGCTTGGACACTGCTGTCACCAGACACAGTTTGATCTTTGGTGAGATTTCTGGAAGTGCTTTTTCCCTGGCTACATGACAACAGGGGGAACCAGATAATGCTGTGGAGGCAAAGCAGAGTTTCCCCATCTTGTAATTTTTATCTCACCTTGTAACTCCTTTTTTTGTTACCTCTATTTGCATGCAGGAAAAGGGCAGGTTTTTATTTGCAGAAATATGTGTCTCATCTTTTCACCTTTGTGACCACACTAACCAGCAGTGCTTCACCATGATCTGTATCCCAAAATTAACAAATTACTTTAAAGTTAAGATCCATCATTGTCTTTCTTTTCCCTTTCATGTTGCTTTACACAAAACTTGAAACGACGACGATTTGAAAACTAAGGAATGCAGGTTTTTTCCAAGTACGTTCTTGTGTTTGTTAGTACATTCATAACAGAACTGATTTTCTTTATTATTTATGATTTCCTAGAGCTCACTATTGATCATCAGTTATGACCTTTATGTAATTGACTAGAAATACAGTGCAACTCTGAAACTCTGAGAAAATCCTAGCCTTTAATTCACTTGATGTTGTCTTATATTCTTTCCACCTAAAAAACATCTATATGGTTTTTAGCCATATGGATTTAAGCATAATAAAATTCACCTGAATTTAAAAAGAGAACAAAGAAGTGCAGTGACAGATTAATACGTCTAGAAAAGAACATGTACAGGAAGCAGAAATACAGCCACAAGAACATACCACCTTTGGCAGGAGAGGTAAAAGCTTCCTACCCATTAACCTGTTGGCAACAGTAGTCTGCATTTCAGTGCATGGGTGCTTAGCATTTAGGCTGACAGTCTTGCCAGTGTCAAGGGGTTAAGTTTGTAGCTGTTGTTTTGTTGCATTCCCAAAACGAAGTCTAAACCGTATTAAAAAGCTGCTGGATCGCCTCACACTTCAGCTGTCCCCTGAATCCTTCCTTCCCTCTGATGTTGGAGTTGTCTCCCTCTTTCTACTCCCCTCCCTCTGCTCCTGCAAATACAGCTGTTCTTCACAGAGTTGTTATCAAGCTTCAATGAATATAACTCTGTCTTGCTAAGTGTATTAGTGCTGCACTCCAGACATGAATCTTGTTGTTCATCCTAAAACCTCTGTGTGGGTTCGTGTGTGCATGTGTGCATACAAGAGCTGAGGTTGTTCGTTAACCGGCTGTTTTAAGGAAGACTGAATGCTGCAATTGTTCAGCTGTTTCTGTAGCCTGTATTACAGCTTGTAATCAGCTTGTATGAACCTTAGGGAAATAAGGGTGAAGATTCAAATGAAAAAAAAAAAGTAAAAGAGGATTTTGTTACTTTATTACCAGATCGTTTGTGCTTAACTAAACCTAAGAAAACTTGGTCTTCATCCTGCTTTGTCAAAAGTATATATAGTTTCCCTAGAATGCATTACCAAAAGTGTTAATATCTTATAACAGCAGTAATAATAATCCTTTTACTCTAGGCAATCATGTGCTAATCTGTTGGTAAGTCAAAAGTATTAGACCATTTTAAACTCATTGTGTCAACTCAGCTGAAGTAACTGGCATGGTGCTATAAACATTTGGGAGAAAAGTTCTTTGAACTAAAATAACAATGTCATAAAGTAAAGAATTTTGCTAGGTCTACACAGCAACTTTAAGGATGTCATTAGCTTTAGGTCCTTGACAAAAGCATTTGAGTTTATACAGAAACAGAATACTGCTGTTTCCTTGATGTGTACTATTTCTGAATTGGATTCACTGTTCACTACTTCTCACTAAGCAAATAGGAAGAATTTACTATCTGAAAGATTTTCTACTCGTAACCTTTTCTTCCTGTAAATGTGTGACTGATGTTTGCACAAAGATACTTGTTAAGTTTTTTATGTTTTTAGCTAATGAGGGGATTTAGCATACTCGGTTAATTTTCTTCTTAAATTTTGTCTTTGGTTGTGTAGCATAAAGTAATAACCTAGGCTTTTATCCATCCTGTCAGTTAAGCTTACTTCCTGACAGTTTTGTATTTTGGAATTTTACTTTGTCCCTTCTACCACTCTTCTTAACAGCATGTTTTATATTATCCCTGAAAGGCTAAATCAGATACTAATACTCTTCATAATTACACTATTCAGATCAGATTCAATACAAATAGTGATGAAAGTTGGTAAGAAGAGTAATTTGTGCTCCCTCCAAGTCTTACATGAAAAATAGACATATATTCTGTTTTATATGGTTCTGTCTTTGGTAAAAGATTTCAATGATCACCCATGTAGCAGTGAAAATTTCCTTTTTCTTAGCTATCAGGATAATACGTACACAGGCTCATTTCCACCTGTATACAATATTTTGAGTTAGAACGCACACTGCCAGAAGAGAGACCGTGTTTCATATTGAAAATCATAGAATCACAGAATGGTTTGGGTTGGCAAGGACCTTAAGATCATCCATTTCCAACCTGTCTGCCATGGGCAGAGACACCTCACTCTAGAACATGCCGCCCAAGGCTCTGTCCAGCCTGGCCTTGAACACTGCCAGGGATGGAGCATTTACCACTTCTTCAGGCAAATGTGAATACATTGTCAGAATACTTTAAATCTTGATAAGCCTGTTACTGTGAAGTTGTTTCTATGGTTGCAGTTTGAAAATTTGCTTTTACATTGTAAATTTGAAAATTCAATTTTTTTTTTTTGATTGCTAATTTCAAGATGTTGTTTAATTTCTTTTTACATACACATAAATTTCTTATGCCTCCATGGAAGTTTTTGATACATTATGCACAAATGAAGTTTGTGTATGACTGTGAAGATTTAGTCATGTTAAATTTAGAATTTAGGGATGTGTATGAAATTTTTTTCACCTATTTTAATTTGGTTTGTATTTCTCAGGAATTGTATTTAAAACCAAACATAGTCTTCAGAAACAACAGCCTTTTGCAGTCATTTATGAGATTTTGTTTTATTCGTTTCTTATATGGAGTATTGAATTTTTTTACCCAATGTTTTCGAACCAGATCTACTGATCAGACTTACTGTTGATGTTTCCTTTAGTTACCCACTTCAATTACAGAGCTGAGTTTCATTAGTGGAAGACTTGGTCTATAACAGAAAATACTGTAGGTACACTTGTATTGTGATGTTTGAGAGTCAACTGAAATATGATTGCAATGCAGAGACAGAGGAAGAGAGGACATGGAAAAAGTATTTTCACATATGAAAACCAGAACTACTTTGCCCTTTTGAGTTAAAATCTAAAAGTGCATATATGAAGTGTATATCTGTGCACTTTCCCACCAAATGCCTTCACAGTCTGCTTCTTTTGCTTGGATGCTGTGTTTGTGCTCTTTGGTGTTTGCCTGCAAACTCTGTTTCCTGTCATTTATGATTTGTGACCTTTCAATTTCTATCTTGAGAAGTTTTTGTCCTGAATGAATGAAGCAACATGGTCTGCGCTTTGCCTGAAAGAGCCAGATGGTAAAGCTAACCTCAAGCAAAGACTGGGGAATCCTCTCATCGTTACTACTTAATCTTTCAGACCTGTGTTCTCTGATTATACTGCACCAGATACTAGTATATATTTTACCTAATAAGTGGATTGGTTTTGAATCCTGAGTGCAAATATAATGCCCAGCTTGTACACTGTGTTTTACATCTATCAGTTTTGAAGCACGGTAGGAGCAAGGTCAGTTTTATTACTCTTCTCTCCAGATGGGAAATTCAGGCAAAGGAGAAGGGAAGTGACTTGCCCAATGTAAAAATGGTGGACTCTGTCAGGCATGATCCTTTCTGAAGCCTCCAGTAAAATAAGTTGGCTGACACCTTTCAGATTTCTCTCTGGTTGCTGTTCAGAGGTCTGGAGCTTGTTGGTACAGGGACAAACGGAGAAGATCATCCGAATCCATTTTGCTAAGTGGTTTAGTTAAACCATGATAAAGCTGTGTGTGAATGTTCTTATTCAAAAAGAGAGTGGCCTGAAGTACTTTGCTGGTTTCTTTCATGTGTAGAGTTGCATTCCCCCATCTCTCAGCATTGTTCATTTACCTGACTAAAAGAGACTGTTGATGGATCCAGATCGCTTCCTTCTCCCCTTCCCCCACCATGCATACCTCGGCACTCTCAGTTGTGTGCGAGCTTGACAGACAGAAATCCCCTTTCCATTTAAGCATATTATGTTGCTCAACTCATCTATGCATTTTTAAAAGTAGCATTTATTTAAGGGGTGTGGAATTGTGTATTTGTATAATAGTATGAGTTGAAGCCAGTGTTTTATCTGGGAGAGAGAGAGCATCCCCTGGGCTAGGTCCTTAGGTGACTTGTGCAAAAGTGGCCTAGATCTTAACCTTATGCGTACGCAAAGTGATATGAAAATTATTAGTGACAGAAGTTACGCAGTGCAGTGTTACACCAGGAGGTGAATGTTTGTGGTATCAGGGCTTCAGTTTGTGAAACACTAAATAAATGTACTGTGCTATGTAAGTATTTTTCAGTAGTTGTTATTCCCAGTTGACTCATGCTGCTCTTCAAATGTGCTGCAAACTACTCAGAATGGACCGACCTGTTATAAAGGATGAGCAGCCTAGAGGTTCAGATGCTTCTCCTACCAGTTGCCTGTCCTGACAGCTCTCCCCCAAAGCCACTGCCACTTGAGCTGAGTGGCAGAGGGAAATTAAGCTCATTGCTCAGTAACTTTTGTTCATGTCCTGGCAAAAACTGGGGAATACTTCTTCCTCAGTTTTTTACTAGAACAGTAAATGCTGAGAAAGCAAAGGTGTCAAAACACGGGGTGGTGGCAATGTACGTGCTACAGCCTTTTTCCCCAGTGAATGTGAGATGGAGCTCTGTAACATGGCATTTCCCTTTACAGAATGGAAAAGTATGTTCTGTGAGTATGTGTACAGCTGAAACGGAGCTGTACCATAAGGAGATAGAGAGGAAAAATTTTGGAGGATAGAGGACCAGCTGAAAAAGTTTTTCAAGGAGCTTTCTTTTCCTGGCAGTGGGCAACACATAAAAAACAAGCTGAGTGGAAAGAGCAGTTTGTAAGTATGCGATTTGGTCAGGAATGGTAACTAGGATTTGTAAGTGTAGTTAAGTAGCTGATACCTAGCAGACACTTAAGCTTCCCAACTGATTATTGAAAATAATCATATTATGTAATTGTTTTAACTCAGACCTCTGCACAGTAGAGTTTTTTCCACCCTGTTCTGAAGAAAAATATATTAGAGCCAGTCATAACTTCAATAATTTAATCTGTAATTCAGAGATGCAATCACAAAATAATAGAACCTAGATTTTGCCCCATGATGAAGAGTGTGGTCCATACAGTGACTTTAGGTGATTCAGATGGAATAGTTCTTCATTTGTCCTTCCCTTATTTTATTATGAAAATATATTTATGCTTTTAAAGTGGGAAACGTATTTGTTTCAGCTCTTCTTGCTAGATAGATTAAACACAGATAATCTTAAAAGCACTTCCACATTTGGAAAAAGAATAGCGGTACCATTTATGTGGGCACTGCATCATGGAACAGCTACTTAATTTCAGGAAACAGTCTAATGAATATGAACACTTTGGAAATTAGTTGCCCATTTCATTAATTGTTTATTTGCGAAAGAAAAGAGCTAGTCAAGCAAAGATACTGTTTGGTTTAAATTGCTCCACCAAACTATCTCCAGATGTTGGGGGAGGTGGGGAAGGAAGAAACTTCATCCACATTTTAATACATGAAACTTCTGTAGCATGCTCACAATTCATGAACTGTGTTTGGATGCCATTTGTGCTTTGTCTCATGCCTCTAGATCTTCTCTTTTCCCTGTTTTTGTCCAATAAAACAGTTTGTAGCAAAGTCTACAGTACTGTCTTCTGCTGAAGTGTGAAGTGTCCAGCTGAAGAAAAGAAACTGGTTGTTGCGTTTTCAGTTTATATAATACAAAGTTTGCATTTTTCTCTTTCAGAAATAATAGAACAAAATTTACATGTTGTAAATCACTGTGTGGTAGGATAAATGATAAATTATTAGCAAGAAAGGACAGACTAAAATTATGAAAAGTAATGAATTTCAGTAGTGAAAGTAGTAAATATGTTTCTGGAGTGCTAGCTTCCTTTAAGATGCTCACTTTCCAATTTGCTTTTACTGCACTTTTAAAAACAGTAAGATTTCTTTCTGAATCTGCATAGGATATCAAACAAGTCTGTTTTGTTTTCAATATTTATCTCTTTTTTTCTTTCCTTCCCTTTTTGAAGTTGATTTTTTTTTTTTGGACTGTGTGCTTAGATTTTTGCCATTTATTTGTTTGCTCTTTTAGCTGAGCAGTGTCTTACTCCTTATGCCCTTTACTCTTCCCAAAAGAAGGAATAAATCCCCTATCCATTTTTGCTAAGAAATATTAGGGAAACTCATTTCTGAGTGATAACCAGCCAAAAACAACACTGGATTTGTGTTCAGGGTTGAACTGTACATGTCTGTTAAAAAGGGCAATTGTGCCACAGTTCACTTTACAGTAATTTTCCAGATTATTCAAAATACTTGAGCATTAGAAGAATCTGTCTAGTCCCACAGGAAAAACTGTCCAATAAGCCTCTCCCTTCATCTAAGGGTCATAGAGGAAACCCTGGCTAGACGTTTTGGTGACTAATTTAAAATATCTGGCAAGACAATTGATAGCACCCTTCCTTTGTGTTGTGACAAATACATTTCGACTGCAGTTTATTAACATAATCCAGCACAACCACAGACATATTGTATGTATTATAGCATAGAATTAGAAACATTTTTTGCACATCACAGTCTTTACTCTTTCTCTTTTTTGACAAGGATCTGGATAATTGCCTCAACAAATGAACTGCTGTGTTCAGTCTGTTTCTATAATTTCATAAATTGTTTTCCATGCTAAAACTAAGCAAGCTTTTACTGAGTAAGTATAAAGAACCACAGTGTAATTACAGGAGCAGCATTATTAAAAAGTGTGACAGAAATGGCAGTTTAACTGACAGCTACTTTTTCTTTATTAGAAAAAAGCAAGTATCTCATGAAGTGCCAGTTACTGAGCAACAGTGTCTTCTGCCTCTCAGTCTCTCTTACTCTCATGCACACATGCATGTGTGCATACAGGTATCTTAGAGCTAAGATTACCACATAAACTGGATTGCAAATTACCAGCTGAGGTTCCTACTGCTCCAGGAAATTTTATTTAAAATTAAAAGTAAGGGGTTTTGCTTCACACTTAGATAAGTTGAGTATTTAGCTCTTGTGTGACTATATTGGTTCCCTTTACTGATAAAAGGAATTAGCATTATTCCCATTATATAGATGGAAAAAGTAAGGCATAAGAAGTGATTAACTTTCCCAAGACTCAGAACACAGTGAATGACCAGCTAAGAATGAAACCTAAGTTTGCAGTCTTAATCATTGAATCATGCTGCCTGCAATCAATATGGCTTTGATCCAAAGCCCACTGAAATCAGTGAAAAGAAAGGTTTTGATTAGGTCCTGTACGTAATGTAAAGACCTTACTTTAGTTTTTTATTTTCCCCGTAATGATGTGATTATTACACTTCAGCTTTTTCATACTGTATTTTTGTAGAGAGTAATTGAAATCAATCAGTCACACAGATATAAGTTGAATGAGGAATAGGAGCTAACTTCACCAATTCTGGGGCTCTAGTCCTTCTAACTTGTTTTCAGTTGGATGCCTTTTTATATAAGAAGCATTCAACATTCCAAATCCATTCATTATCTTTAAAAATGTGTGTATTTTAAGTATCAGAACTGTTTTTCTGTATGTTTTCAAACCTTTGCTTTTACTAATCATATAATGAGCAGAACTGCAAAGAGGTATTCTCCAAATATTCCACAATTACCAGATTTGAATAAGGTTTAATACTGAATAGGTGATTATTACTTTTAAGTTGTAAGCTTAGTCACAGTCTAGTCAGTCAGGTGTAAATGTTAAACTCTTGGCTAGTATGAATAACAGTGAGAAGCTAGCATATATATAACTTGGTTTGTAAAGTGTGTGCAGGCTGGAGTTATGTGGGTTATTAAATTAACGTTGCTAAAAAAGGAGGCAAAAATCTAAAGCTTTTGTGAAAATACTTAGCTATAAACAAGATTTTAAAATTATTTTTACTGATCTCCAAATTTTGGACATAGCTTAAATTGTGAAGACTACAGCAAATGTTGATTTTTTTTTTTTTTCAGATGTCATTATTTCATTATTTTTAACACCTTTTTTACTGTCTGTGGTGTCACATGTCAGTAGGTTTTTATTAGATTAATAAAATTGCTGCAAAAAAGAGTGGGATTATCATGGAACATATAAAGCTATTCCATTTATGTTTTGTAGTTAAAAGTGTCTGAGAACCAGGAAAAATGAGAACAAGTAACTGCTGTACTTAACTAACTGAACCATAGTGATTGTGTTTAGTTAATCACATCACAAAAACTGGCTATATGAAAATTTACCTTGATTCATGTCCTGGTCAGGTGTGATCTTTAAAGATTTATTTGCCTAAAAGCTCAGGATCTGCCTACAGATCTGTGAAAACCTAACAGTATGTGATATTGATTGGCTCACTAATGTTGGTAAGTTGTGGCTGTAATACCAAGGAAAGAGCTTAATCAGGTGTTGCTACAAAGGACCCTCCTGGTGAAATATTTCTTAAGAAGACCTTTTGGAAAAAAAAAAATAAAAAAAATTAAAGCTTATATAAACCTTTCCTAAAAAGTTTCTAAATCTCTCTGTTGTCTAGTATGCCATTTAGAATCTGATTTTAGCATGGCTGATCCTTCAGGTTTATTTACCCTTTTTGTACTATACTCAGAAATACATCTGAATACTCTGAAATCTTGTTGATGTCTGGCAAAGAACCTGTACAATCACGTACTCAGATAATTTAACCATTCTTCTTACATGAAGTATGGGGGATTCCAAGTTCTTAGATGTCCAGTAATTTTTAGCTCCAGGCTTGGCATGAATAGAAAGGGGTTTTTTTTCCCCCTAGAGTTCTCATAAGATTGAAAATACAAATCTGAAATACCTGTATTAGGCAGACATTTGAGTAAACAGCAACATAGTGAAACCAGATCTCCTACAGCTTATTGTTAGTGTTGAAAATTATTACAGCTCTCTAATCTTCACCTCAGCTTCCCCTCCAGCCCACCTGCTGCAGCACTCTTGTAATCCAGAGGTACCTTTGCTTGGATTAATAAGAGGTGTGGTGTGACTAGGCAGGAGCTGCTGATTGCTGCTACCTTTTCACTGTTAAGTAAGTGTAATGGAATTCCCTGGTTATAAGTACCTGACAGGCCAAACCAAAAGGTTTTGGGGACTGCATGCAGCTTCTGGGTCATGCTTTGTGCAACCATATTATAAGAATTAAGTATCTTTGCAAAGTCTACCTTTCTACCAAAGATGGTAGAAACAGATTCAGGCATTCGGAAATCGTGGAAGGGTAAAAAAGATAGATACGTAGACTCTGGAAATGCATAACTATTGTTTCCCTTGGAGACATAATCAATAGGTCGGCAACCAATTTTTTTTTTTTTTTTTTTTAATCAATCATATTCATTAGCCTGGTAAGTTATTTGGTTTAGTAGGACAAATACTTTCCACTTTTCTTTATACTCTGGATAAATAGTGGGAGTGAGAGTATAGCTTTGACTTTCTTCCATATGGACATTAGATCTAAGGGGTCTTCTGACGTAATCTAGTGAGTCATGGTGTGTATTTGCCCCACCTAGACAGATTCCATGCATGTGGGGTTTTGAGGAATGTTGCTTATGCTGGTTCTTTGCTTAATGTTCTGTGAGAAAGGGATTTCTCAGAGTTGCTGTCATGTTGTTCCATTTTTTACATTCATACTTTGTGTTTCTGCAAACCCAGGAGACTTTTAGTAGTTAAATGGAGTATTGTTTGATGAAGTTGAGAATGAAAGCAACATACTTCTGGCCTATGCATTGTTTTTTCTTAAGTTACAGATATAATGTTACCCTTGCAGGCTGCATGTCTTTTTGAAAGTTTTCCATCAGTTATAACGATAAATTCTGAGTAGTAAAACTCTTGAGGCGCACAGGTGAACCTCAAGAACACTGCAGGTGCTTTACAAATTAGTTGGAATTAAGTGGAGTTCCTGATGTTATACTGTAACAGCCAGCCATCCAGGTAATGCCTGTACATTGAGGATTCCGATAAAAGCCATTTCAAAGAGTTGTGTGTGTTGTGGGTATTTGCTCTAGAAATCATTAAAGTGAATTCCATACTTCCTCTTTTTTGATGAATGTCTGTCTGCATTTCAACAGGATGAATGCACATGATGTGCAATGGCATGTTTTCACCTGTGAAAGCTTTGCAACGCTGTGGCAAACCCATCAATTTGCTATTATGCACGCTACTCTCAAAATTGTAGTATTTACCCCTTGACATATTGAATTTTAAATTCTTATAAATGTGAAAGGCCAGTGGTTCTGACCTTTTCCTCTAACATGTTTTTCAATTTTTCTTGTTTGCATCTTTGTCCCTACTTCGTTTTATTTCTCTACACATCCCTCCCCCCACCCTGTTTTGCCTTTATCACCTCCCTCCCCTAACTTCTTTCTCCTCATCTGACCCAGTGCTTTCCTTCATCCTTTCCTTCCTTAACCACTACCTGCTACATGTCAGGTGTTCTGCTTCTTTCCACATATTTTTGCTCCCTTGAAGTTTTACAAGGAACTGGGAGAGCCTTGCAGTTTCTCCCTGACTAAACACTTGAAAAGTCATCACTTTCTCATAAGCCGTCATTTCCCAAAGCATGTCAAGTATTTAAGATTTAGGAAAAAGGAACAACCTGGCACAGACCCAGAGTCTCTTTTGACTTTAAAAACTGTGTCTGACCAAACCCCCCAGAAAACATCAGAAAAATCACAGAAGTGGCAATTTTATTTAAGGAGAAGTATGCAGAAGGTCTGTTCTTCTCATCTGCTGGGATTCCCTTCAACAGCACTGAATTTGGATGCTGACACTAACGGAGAATTTACAAAGCTACTGAAGTTATATGTTTCTTTTAGTAGCATGTAATAGTATTACTATCTAATAACTATTAGATACTGTCCTACTCAGTAATTAGGTGAGATGCCTCTGTGTTACCACTTTTTGCCAATCTCCTAGGAAGCATCTGCCTTAGATCTTTGTAGTCCATATTGAATGTGGCCATTGTTGTAGAAAAGGGAAGGAAATTTTAAATGAGGTGAAGAATATTACCATATATGCTTACAGCTGAAAGCTGTATATGCCAACAGGCTAGAATGATAATTTTGAAAAGTAATACATCAGTATGAACACATGGATAGTTGCCAGTAATGGCCTCCAAACATTGCAAAGCAGTGGCTATACAAATGAGACCTCCTTTCTATTTACTCTAAAATGGTTCTGAACTTATTTGTTTCCCCCCTCTCTGTCATGCATAGTCTCTGATGCTGCAGTGTTTCTCCAGTTCCTTAGCCTTAGTCTTTGATTGCTCTTCTTTCCAAGTCTAGCAGTTGTTACTAGTGCCTTCCACCACACCTGGTTTTCTTTGTTAGTCAGCCGAAATCCCAGCACAATCATTTGTCCTAAGAAGGATAAAACAGCTTTCAAGCAAGACCTTTTGCGTGCCTAATGAGCTCCTCCTTCCTTCCAAAATGCCTCCTAGGAACCATGAGCACTCTCTTCTGTCTCATCTTGTTCTTCTGCTCCCTGCTCAAAGATGTCCCCACCTCACACCTTGCTTTGTGTCACCAGCTCTAGGGCTACCTGGCTGTGGCCAGCCTGCCCTACTTCGCTGGGAAGGGTGGGAACAGCTCTGGCCAGGCTGCCAGGAAGAGGAGACACTCTTTGTGTAGCCAGAGAAGATGCCTTTGCTTGCATTGTAGCCCATGGTCCCCTCATCACATGTTCCCCTGCCTGCTGGCAAGAGATAGATCTCAGGCTTAAATCAACAAAACTTGGCTGAGTGTGGGAAATGGAAAAAGAATGGAAGAAGAGAACAGACAGCAACAGCCTAGATGTAGCTTTTTGGACTTCCTTATGTACATGGCTATTCTCCTGCTGTCTTCAAATTTGAGAATTTCTGCTTTATAGAGTTAATTATCAGGTTCTTTTCCTGAGCTGTTAATTGTATTTGAAAGGGAGAGGAACTGAGCAGGAGATACATTAAGTCACTCAGGAAGTCAGTGGAATGAGGCTAGAAACAAAATCTTCATACAGTTATGTGAGGGCCTGTTCCTCGTCTTCAAGTATGGCTTCAGAAATGCCTTTGTTTTTCTAGCTGCTGCAATGAGTAGGTGAAATTTTAAACAAGAATAAACAGAAGCTCCCAGTTTCCGTTTTGAGGACAGAACCTTGTCTTCCCTGCTAGGCGGAGTTTTTTGTGCTGTGTGTCATTGAGGCACCTCACAGCATGGGACAATCTCTTGATCTTGTGCTGCAGGGAGATACCTGGCCTGCTTTTATACAGACTTACTCAGGTGCCAGAAGCAATGTGGCCAAACATGCATGGAGTGCTGCTTGGGCTCATTTGTTTCGTGAAACTGTGCAGAGGAGTTTTAGGAATTCCTGTATGGCATTCATTCCACTGTGCAATATAGACATCACTGGCCCCCTTCCTGCCGCTGGGCCAGTCAAGCAACAAATCAGTGTGTTTATTTCTGATAAGTATGCGAACACTACGCTGAAGGCCACTGCCGTATTCTTGTGTGGTTTAGTCTTTCCTTAGGAAAACTGGTATTACTCTCTGTATAAAATAGGTGGAAGGGGATAAAGATATTAAGTAACATCAGTTTATAACTTCTTGATAACTGAACAAATCAAGTTCTTTGAAGAGAGAAAAAAGTGCATCTAACTTAGGCTGGTAGGTCCTTTATGACAATATAGTTCACTGGTCACTGCTTATGTACAGTCTAGCATTGAGAAACAGCTAAAATTCAGAAGTGCTTTTTCTACTGTTTTATGTGTTTTGCCTTTTTTTTTTTCCCAATTTGAAAAGGATTTACATTTATTTAAAGACAGTTTTCTAAATTTTGCTTTGAAGACAAATCATGTCATACAGTTTTGCCAAAATAAACTTGGCAGCTTACATTTTCTTTCCTCTTTTTTTTTTTTTTTTTGAGTGTTGGCATGTAATGAATATTAATGGAGCATCACTTCCTGGGTTTTGGCATGATACTTTCTTCATGTAAATACTGTTTTTCGAAATACCAAATGCCAGTGTTCATTTCAAAGTCTTCAATTAAATTTAGATGAATTGATAAAGAATGTGCTTTTTCTATTTTGTGAGAACTTGAATGTGTTTGTTTCCTGATGAAAATTTTCATTATATTTTTTTAGAAAGGTAAGAAAAATAATTCCATGAGTTTGACTCCCTTCTTAACTACTTCTTACATCTTGTTCCTCTGTGTCTGCATTTAAACTCCCAAAGTTAAAGTGCTCTTCTTTTTGAGGATTTCACAGCAGCACTCACATTTTCGGCAATCAAATAATAATAGGGAGAAGTGAATCAGTCTGGATAAAATGGAACTGACCTGAATCTGATCCTTAAACTCAAACTAACCACAACTATGCTTGGGTTTTAAAATTTTGGGATTTAGAAATTACTATCACACACCTCTGCACCATCTGGCTTTTCCTAGGAGTGGAAACAGACTTATCAGCATACTGTAACAGAGTCTGGTTTTGTGGCATGTCTGGCAGACTTGTTACTCGGAAACTGGAAATCTCACCAGAAGAGCAGCTTTTATGCAATTTCCAGACCAGTTTTCACACCAAAGAGCATTAGGCGGTAAGCAGAGTGGAGAAAGAGTCTGTGCTTGTGGTTGCATCTTGGTTTAACCAATCACTAATTTGTGCTAGGCTAAATGTTACTTTTAATTATGACCTGGTGGAACTCTCACAAAAATGAGAGAAAAGTCTCCCATTTGTCTCATTGTGACTTGAACTTTTCATCATGGAAATCCACTGGCTGTAATGAGGTGACACATGAGTTTCTTAGAGCTGGGTTTAGTCCTCTCTGTATGTGCATGCTTGTTTTATACTACCGTCGTCCATCACGTAGACCCTGAGGTCTAGACGGAAGAACCCATTCCATCTGGCTGGTGCTTTTGTCCCACAGGAGAAAAAAGTTGCAATTAAGGGCTGAATGTGCTGATTTAACTCTTCCTGCATACATACAGGCATTTACTGTACAGCTGCTGCTGATATTCGCATATGTGGAGGTGAATGAAAGTGAGGGCTGCAGTGAATGGCTTTTGCGATGGTGAATGTGGCAGTAAAAGCCTGTTGAGAAGCTCTCATCAGAGCTGCTGCGAATTTGTCTGGGGAGAAAGGACACTGAGGAGCAGCTATAGCAGTGTCCTGAAAAAGGGCTACTGCTGATACCTGCAAGGGTTACCACATGTTTCAGTGTCTGTGCTGTCCTACTGCCATACGAGCATCAAAATATAAACTAAAAGTGGAATTTGATCCCATCTGTTAGATAATTAAGCTGATAGCCTCACACTTCACTCTCTTGGGCTGATATATTTGAAGTATGCTAGAAAGCAGATATAGTTTAGAAAATGCATCCCAATACAATAATCCTCTCAATTTTATAACTTGGGGCAAGGGAGATTGTTACTGACAAAATTCTGGATTACTATGTTAGGCTCTATTTCTCCCAGCTGTTAAAAAAAAAACTATGAAAGGCTCCTTCTGCCTTCAGTGAAAGAGGACAACACTTGATTGCGAAGGGAAGAGGCTCTGAGCCAATGTTTTGCACACACCAAGCCATTTCACTTTCATAGAATCTTAGAATCTACCAGCCTGATCTACTTTGTACACAAAAGTGCACAGTATATGTATTTACTGCAAAGCATTTACATATTAAAAGGTGAGTAAAGTAAGTTTTGTCTTGTAGTAAGCTGCTGGGTGCTATGACAGGAATAAATACAAGGCTTAGCATGAGCATAGCATGTGCACACGCAGGATTAGAGCCTGCTGACTGGTCCTTGCACCTGGAATGAGGGTGTTCCTGTTTGCAGAGCCCATGCTTAGCACTTCATATGCAGAGTAGCAGCAGGATTACTGTAGCTGATGCTAGACTTAGTCTGACCTAACACCAGAAGCAGAAGGCAAAAATGAAAGAAATTTTAAACATGCACTGAATATTGTATTCCTCTAGATAAAGTTGGGAGAGACCTCACAAAAGAAGCTGGGAATGCACTAAATGTGTTCAGTTGACTTGTCTATGAGGAAGTGTGTTGCTTGATTTTTAAAGGTGCTGAATACTGGCAAATCAAAATGGACAGTCAGGATGTGATAAGAACAAGGTACAAATGAGGACTGTGTTTATTCCTGGAATTCAAATAATCTAGAAGATAAATGGGTTCAAATACAGTGCTTGCTGCCAAGTGACAAAAGTTGCAGTTATTTTACTTTATTGAAGTATATTATAATACATTATTCTGGATAGGGTGGCCTGATTGTTCCTGGGACATCTGTACAGCTGTTGTCATCCTCTGCTGAATTCATATGTCTGATTGGATAAGCTTCATTTAGTAAAACAGCTTATTTTCTTAAAATTGTAATCATTCCCTATTAATTGGTGTGCCTTTCCTGCAGTTTCTGCAGAATTCTGAAAGTTTGGGTGTCTTGGGAGTATGACTTTTCTTATTCCAGCTCTGAGATATAGGAACAGGTTGCTGCAGCAAAGATGTAGCTACCATTGCCTAATCTGGTTTAGATCTGTGGATGGTATTGAAGCCAGACAAGTGACTGCTCCTGTCACTGAATAACTGAATAAAACCAAAAGCAATGGAAAATCTAAAGATGACAAAATTGTGTTACTAAATGGCTGTTTTTTCCTTGGGTGCAGTCTAGCATGAGAGTTCTCTTTGACTGATTTTAAATAAATACATGTAGATGAAGATAAACTAGTATCAGATAAGAGATTAGGAGAAAAAATTTTGTATTTAAATGCGAGATTTCCTGTTTATATGAACATGCTTTCCTAATGAATCAATGAATCACATATTATCTCCCCGACCTTAAATGAAAAACCGAAAGAGGACGTATTGGTCTTTCAAAAACAATTTGGTAGTCCTTTGGCCCAATGTAGCTACAATTAGTGTGAACTATGTAAGACAATACTACTATTTTCATATGTTCAGAAGCAAGGAATATAGCATCTCTCGACTACCTTCTTTAAATTTCTTGCTCAGGGGCAAGCTACTGTGACAAAAACTGCAGTAATGGGCTGGCTACAGTCCACCACAAATGTATGAACAGCTAACAATTTGATTACATGGAAGTCTTAATCTCAGGACAGAACCCATGCATGTGTTGAATGCCTTATATGCTCTGTGAAATTGAGTCTCAAATTGAAATGAGCACTAAAAATTGGGAGAGTCAATAAATAAATACTTTTGTTAGATTGTCTTTATACACAATTGTCTCACATACAGTCTTTTTACACCCATTTAGTAAAACTGATTTTAGTATCAATTTTTTTTTAAAAATTGTTAAAAATAGGCATTGTTCACTTTTGCATGTGACAATACATAAAAGGGAGATGTTTCTTTATCAAGTTGATTGTAGTTTCTTTTTCTGTGAATCCTTGGGAATTAAATGAAAGTGGTAACTCAGGAAGAAGAAAGCAGCCTCCCTGCTGCATATTCATTGTAAAGATGTTGTTTCTCCCATTTAGAAATAAGACTAGATCTGGTGACTTCTATCCCAAAAGACACTTAGTCTGGGATATATTTTCTCTTGTTTATCCCCATACTGGTTCTGAAATCTAGGAATTCAGTGACGTTTTAGCACAGCATATGTATTGGGAAATCCAGACTCTGCTTCTGCTTATCTCCTCTGCCCACCCTAAGACAGAAACCATTGTGACAAGGTTGTTACCTTAATTGTGATGCACAGTGGTACAGGTAATTTCAGAGGATGAGTTTGTGTTACCTCCTATATGCTTTCAACAGAGACTTGCTGACTAAGCACATCCTAAAAGTGATGCATCAGCCAGAGCCATAGGTCATACAGCGTTTATCTTCTGTGAAAATGAATTTTGTTACTGTGAGGAATGTTTACACTTGTAGACCTGCTGCACACATATTTCTTAGTCCTCTCCTTCTAGCATTTTGTGGATTTCACTTCTTCATAGGAATGAGCATTTCACTTTCTCATCCTTATTCTCGCTTACCATACATTCATGCATCAAGTGCAGTGGCTTTTGTTAGTAAACCTAGTGTAGCGCCCTTCCTTAGCCTGATGCTCACATTGTACTGAACTCCCTAATTCTGTATGAGAAAGAACCTCTTCAAATTTAGTCAAGACCGGATTTCTTTTATTTAAAAAAAAAAAAAAAAAAAAAAAAAAGGGGGTGAAAAAGTGATTCCAGAGTCATTAACGATTCACTTTTTTATAAAAGAATAATTAAATTGCTAAAAGCAACCATGCCTGGCAAAGAGAGTTACATCTGTGAGAGAGAGAGATAGTGCCCAGCAATGAGGGAAATAAAAATTTTAAATTCACGTAAAATTTCAAGGGTTCTGATAATGCCTCCAGGGAAACCGTGCTTCAAGGTGTTACAAGAAAGACCCTCCCCATCACCGTCTTACAGTTTTCATTCGGCGATTGATTCCTCATTGGTGATTGAGAGTAATCATTGGCATTGACTTATGCCATTTATCAGTAGTTCTAGTGACTTTACCTATGACTGCTTTGAGCTGTGACTGTGCTATTCCATAGTAAGAGAAACTTGCTAATGTTTCACATTACTGTCCAAACAACATAAGACACAACAGCTTCTTAACAGAAACAGGCACATTTTGGTTTCACCAAGCTGGGTGCTGCAAACTGGTGAATATGCAGCATTTTGCTCAAAGAGATGCTACAGAAGTGTAAATTGTATTGACAAATCAGTTTTAAAATTAAATGATAAATATATAGTTTGCTCTTTTGGCAATTTTGAAAATGTGCCTGTTTACAGGAACTTCAGAATCTGGAATTCTGATACAATTTTTCTGTGTTATCCTTAGAGGGCACAATGATTTAATTATTTACTGAATTGTTTGAGAATTTTTTCTACCTTTAGAGAGGAGAGTATGAATATGTGTATATGTAGACAGCGAGGATGCATGTGTTTGCAGAATCAAGTGGTATGTTTGATAGGCATTAAAAAAACCCCAAATGGTGTAGACCATAAGAGACCTGGAAATACATATATGTTTTGCAGGCCCTTACTTGTACTTCTTTTTTTAGTTAACATATCGCTCTGTCTTGTCGTTGCTATATTAAAGATAGATATTGTCCTTATTAATGACAGTGGCAGTAGATCTTACTTAGATTCCACACCCCCTTGGATTAAATTAAATCTGTCTTTGTGCATACTTCAAACATGTTCTGCCAGACACAGCATGTCCTATCTTAGCTGAGTTGGACATTGCATGTTGTAAATCTACGCAACTAAAATAGTGCTTTTAAATATGTGCTATAATGATTTAATGAGACACAAATTTGAAGATCAAAACTATTTAAATTTGAAGGTTTTGCAGAGGAAGAGGCCCGGGAGAACAAAAAATCATTTTCTGCGCTCACAGGATATTGCAGGATGGAAACTCCAGCTTTGTACCAGTAGGGGTAGATTTATTCTGTACATTGGGGGAAAAAAAAAAAAAAAAAGAAAAAACAAAACCCAAAAAAAACCAAACAAAAAAAAGAAGACAAAAAAACCCCCAAACACCAACAAACACACACGCAAGAAAAATAACCAACCAAAACCACTTGAATAAAAAGAACAGGCTGATAAAGCTTGTGCTTCGGTTTATAAAAGCAAATAAATATATGTATATTATATTGTATTATGTATATTTGTGTTCTTGAGTATAGCTAATGGACAACTTCCCATGATATAATGCATACCTTTAGAATTGCTGTAGATTTTCATAATTTTTTTTAAACATTCCTATTGTAACCTACATCAAAAGGGCAGCTATGATTCTTGTATCTGCCTATACATATGCATTATAAAAAAGTGAGTCTACTGTAATTACCAGTTTGCAGAGCGAATTCCTGGAGGGTTTATACTCTCCCCATTAGTAAAAGAGATAAGTTGAAATGTATTAAAATTTCACTGTACAACTGGGAGTTTTTGTTCACAGTAAATGTGGTAATGTTTCTTCATTGCTTGACTGTTTGTGTTTAAATTTAGGCAGTGTGCCCAACAGGGACAAAATTATACGGTAAAGCTATGTATAAAAGAAAATCCTTCTGAGAAAACCAGTGATTTCCTCTTCTTTCTTTCTTGCTTGCTTGCTTGCTCTCTTTCTCTCTTTATTTTTCTCTTTCTCTCTTTCTCTCTTGTCTCTCTCTCTTTCTGTCTAATTGTGTCTTTCTCTCCTTCCTTCCTTCCTGCCTTCCTGCCTGCCTTCCTGCCTTCCTGCCTACCTTCCTGCCTGCCTTCCTGCCTGCCTTTCTGCCTTCTTTCCTGCCTCCCGCCCCCCGCCCGCCTGCCCTCCAGCCCTCCCTCCTTCCCTCATTCTCTCCCGTCTGCCTCCCTTCCCTTCCACCCGCCTCCTGTTCCCCATGTCCCTCCTGCCTCCCTTCCCTCCCTCCCTCCGTTTCCCCATGTCTCTCTCTTTTTAAATAGTGGTTATATATATAATCATTCTCCATTCCGGCTGGAAAAACGTTTTATCTATTTCACACTTACTGGAATTCTCTCTCTCTTCATAAGCTGAAGCGATAGAGTATATGTTGGCAAATATTTGTACAAAAAATCCATAGCTTTTTTTTGGGAAATTATGAAGAAGCAAAATTTAAGATACATGGATAAAAGAAGTGTTTAGTGAACAACATTGTCTTTTGAAGAGGAAAAGAAAATCACCTGTTAATCTGACATTAAAGGTTGTGTGGTCTGCTTTTTCTTACTTGCTTGAAGTGTCAGCTTTGTGGCTGGCAGAGAGTTAGCCACTAAAGGAACAGTGCAGGATTGAGTCTCTAATTAATCTAAATAAGAGGTTAAAACATGGTACAGAGTGTTGATCTTGATGAGATAGAAAAGATTATTTTATTTTTGGAAAATACTCATACTTTTCTAATAAATTGTAATTCATTGCACTCATTTTCAAAACAATAAAATATTTCACTACAACTTTTTCATGTAACTTATATAGAATTCATGTTGATCTATCTTTGCTGTCTAAAATGCAGTACAGTGCAGTCTAAATACATGTATTTTTTTGGCCAAATTGAAAGCCCATCATTTAGACTACAGGAAACAGTAGCATCTGAGATGGTAAAGAAAAGCCTGGAAAGTGAAGTACTCCTGAAGAGCAGATTAGACAATAAATAATGTGTTTGTGACATTTTTAAAGGAGAATTCCTGAATAAATGGACAGAAAGTAATAACTATTCAAAGAGCCATGCTGCATCAAATCAGATTTTGCTTATTCTTTTGACTTACAGAAGAAAAAGATAGAAAATAAGAAATCTAACTACTGATTTTGCCAACATAATTTTGTGTGGATGCTCACATTTTTCTTATAAGGATCCTTATTTATCTGTTAAAGGTGATTTTTTTTTTCATATTTACATTTTTTCACTTGTATTTTTTACTGGACAGACTGTAACTGTGAGACCGATCAAAACTAGTCTTGAGAACAAGCTACTTATCTAATGACCTTTAAGACTTTAAATGTTTTCATATTTTCTGGTTAATTTGTGAAGAAACAATATATGAAGAATAGATATCTAATAAATTTAGATAAATATTTTTGAACAATTTATAATCTATTAATAAAATCTTATTTTGTGGATTACTGACCCACTAGTCCATGTAATATGACAAAAATATGTTGATTTTTATCTTCCACATGCATGCTACATACACAGGCTCGATGTCCTTTCTAAGATCCACAGGACAAATTCCTTTGGGGGCATGTTTTATTGAGTGTTAATTTACTTTTACATCACAAGTTTCGAATATTATTGGTTTACATACTTTCTCTGAAAAAACATGCTTTAAGGAAATGGAAGTCTGTTGTGAATCGCAAGGCTGGTACTGCAGTGTGGGAATATACTTTCAGTATACTTTATCTTATATAGTTGCCAGCAGAGATTTTTTTTATTATTTTCCTGCAGAGGTATAAGTAAGGTTTATAGAAAGAAAAAATGGTTAGACTTTTACTAGCAATTGCTAAATAGTTTTTCAGTTTGGGGAATGCGTTTCATCTTTCATATAAAAGCAATAAAGGTGTGTGTAGGGATGTTATAGAAAGAGTAAACCATTCAATTGCTCAGTTCAGAAACAGTGAATCATAGAATAATTTGAGTTGGAAAGGACCTTTTAAGGTCATCTAGTCCAATTCCCCCCAGAATGAGCAGGGACATCTTCAAGTAGATCAGGCTGCTCAGAGCACCATCCAATCTAACTTTGAATATTTCTTGGGATATGGAAATATGGATGTGGGATGGACCACTTGGTGGATAAAGAACTGGCTGGATGGTTGCACACAAAAAGCCATGGTAAATGGCTCAATGTCCAGTTGGAAAACAGTAACGAGTGATGTCCCTCAGGGATCGGTGTTGGGACCTGTCTTGTTCAACATCTTTGTCGGGGACATGGACAGTGGGATTGAGTGCACCCTCCGCAAGTTTGCCGACGACACCAAGCTGTGTGGTTCGGTTGGTACGCTGGAGGGAAGGGATGCCATCCAGAGGGACCTTGACACGCTTGTGAGGTGGGCCAATGCCAACCTTATGAAGTTTAACCAAGCCAACTGCAAGGTCTTACACCTGGGCCGGGGCAATCCCAGGCACACCTCCAGGCTGGATGGAGAAGAGATTCAGAGCATCCCTTCAGAGAAGCACTTCGGGGTGTTGGTTGATGAGAAGCTTAACGTGAGCCAGCTTCAGTGTGCCGTGGCTTTCAAAAGAAGCATGAGAAGCAGGTCGAAGGAGGTGATCCTGCTGCTCTACTCTGCTCTTGTGAGACCTCACTTGGAGTATTGTGTACAGTTCTGGTGTATTCCACATAAAAAGGACATGGAGCTGTTGGAGCAAGTCCAGAGGAGGGCCACGAGGGTGATAAGGAGGCTGGAGCACCTCCCGTATGAAGACAGGCTGAGAAAGTTGGGGCTGTTAAGCCTGGAGAAGAGAAGGCTGCGTGGAGACCTCATAGCAGCCTTCCAGTATCTGAGGGGGCCCTATAAGGATGCTGGCAGGGACTCTTCATTAGGGACTGTAGTGGTAGGACAAGGGGTAATACCTTCAAACTTAAACAGGGGAAGTTTAGAGTAGATGTAAGGAAGAAGTTCTTTACAATGAGGCACTGGAATGGGTTGCCCAAGGAAGTTGTGGATGCTCCATCCCTGGCAGTGTTCAAGGCCAGGTTGGACAGAGCCTTGGGCGACATGGTTTAGTGTGAGGTGTCCTTGCCCTTGGCAGGGGGGTTGGAACTAGATGATCTTAAGGTCCTTTCCAACCTTAACTATTCTATGATTCTATAAGAATAAGAATTGCATCTACCACCTCTCTGGGCAACCTGTTCCAGTGTTTTACCACCCTCATTGTAAAAAAATCTTCCTTATATCTACTCTAAATCTACCCTATTTTAGTTTAAAACTATTTCTTCCTATCCTGTTGCAACAGGCCCTATTAAAAAGTCTGTTTCCATTTTTCTTATAAGCTCCCTTTATATATTGAAATGCTGAAATAAGGTCTCCCTTAAGCCTTCTCTTCTCCAGGCTCAGCAACCCCAACTCTCTCAGCCTTTCCTCACAGGAGAGGTGTTCCCTCTGATCATTTCTGTGGCTCTCCTCTGGACGTGCTCCAACAGGTCTGTGTCTTTCCTGTGCTGAGGACTCCAGAGCTGGACACAGTACTCCTGGTGGGGTCTCACCAGAGCCAGGGCAGTAAAACCAGTGAAAGCAACTTCCCTCCTATTCTCTCTAAAGGAAACGGCAGTTGTGCTTGCTTGAGGTGAGGCGCTGGGTGGAGCTAGCAGTGTTTATCTCCAGAAGAGTCATGGGTATAGAAGGGGCTGTGAGGCTTTTTGCAGTTGTGTCTATCCGCACTATTGGATACCTATCCGGCACCGGCCATTACGTTGACAAAGTGCATGGCTGCACTCCAGTGACTGACAGTATTGGTTTCATAACATGAATCTGGTTTTCATCTATAAGAACAAATGTCTGCGCTTGCTAACATGCTCTTAGGCACAGGGAATCTCATTCTTAAATCAACCATGTGTTTTCCTTCAAATTTTAAGCAAGAAGCTCTTGTCGGTTTTAATTTTCTTACTGCAAACAACTTTGCCTTTGATGCCTGGGAACCTCAGGCTAGTTTTATGTGCTATAGAAACATAGGGTGATACTGTACCTGCAGTACAAGTACTGTAGAATATGCTGTTGGCAGCACTCTGAGTTGAATGTATAGGATCAGGGTGAACATGGCCTACAGAAAGTTCCTGGAAAATTGCAGAGCTATTCTGTGTTACATTTGTGTTTTCTAGAGAAGTCTAGGTAGCATTCCTTGGCACGGGTTTCCACTTTTGGAGGTATCTAAGGTAGAACTGAAGAGTGACTCCTAATTTAAACACAAGATTATAAATGACATTTTATTCTTTTTCCTTATTTTCTTATTCCCCGTTCATATACCATCTCTCTCAAGAAGAGCTAAAAGTGGTTTTCTAAAATGCTTTAAGACTAGGTTGTCTTACTTCAGGAAAAGCTGTTTTAGCCTATTAAAAGCTTTCTCTCTTGTTAGCATCCTTCCCTTCATATTGTATTAGTAACTGTTTTCTTGAATGCCGCAGAGAAATATAACAATATTAGTACCTTTCAAATTGTGTTACCGCAAGTAACTACAAGTAAAAAACAATACTAACATAGTGTGATATGAAATTGCTAATAACATTCTGCAATGCAGTGAACAACCTAAAAGACATTTGGGTATCTCTGAATGGGAGAGTGATCAGAAACCTGATTGCATTGCATAGATGTTTAAGACCATTCAAATGCAAAGTATGTTCCCCTTTACTGCTTTTTTTGTTTCGTTTTGTTTTGGGCAACACATTATTAGGTTATAGATTTTGAAGTTAAAATGGTCATCTATCAGTTAAGGTTATTTTCTCTAGGTGATTCCTGTGTTTAAAATTACTCCTTTACCAATGGCAAACCAAGCTAAACTTGTATAATTTAAAAAAAAAAAAAAAAAAAAAAAAAGTTAAAATTTTTGTGCCAAGAGAAGAAATAGTAATGCTTCATGCTTCTGCCTTACCTTCTGTCCTGATACTTCACTGTGTTGTGTGAACAGTTAATTTCTCTCATCTTTGAAAATAATATGTAATATCATTACCCAGTTTTTACAGATTGGACAGTTAGAAATCAAGTGGTTAAGTAAATGAGTTAACCAATGCCACACAGTGCATCTGTGGGAGTGGCAGACCCAGGATCAGAATTGAGGTATTCTCCTTCTTTCTGTCCAGTGTTTTGGCTGCAGAATTACCTATATAGAAATTGTACTTGGGTTTAAAAATTGTAATTTTTGTGCCAGAATTACATGATGGAGACATGAGATCTCTCTGCAGAGATAGAAATACTTCTACATGTATATTCCTCATTCTGTAGAAAGTATGGCAAGCACTTGCATCCCAGTTTTCCTTTTTTCTTAGAAGTGAAAATATACCTTGGAAATAACTTAGGAAAGATGTAGTTATTTCTGTCTATCTGCTTTTCTAATTTTATTGGAGAAATTTTCTCCCCCCGCCCCCCTTTTTTTTTTGTGAGTTTCCTTGGGAATGTTTTTTCTTGAAATGAACTTTACAGTTTCATGCACTGTGTCTTTTCTATAAACTGGTGCAGGTTCAGCAATTAAACATTCTGAAGCACAGAGGGAAGCTGTGGACAACTGCAAGGTGGGGTGAGGGGCTGGGACCAGACCATTCTTGTTCTTGAAAAACAAATATTTTTTTTTTTTATGCTCACAGGCTTAAATGATCAGTGAAATGTACACAAGCTCTGACTTTTAGTGATTGCCTCATAAAATTGTAGGTGCGAACAATGAATTATAACTGTATTTGTTACTGATGTATTTGGTGGCCCACAACATCTGTAGTTGTTTTTCAAAGTCTTGTCAAATGTGTGAGCAATTCAGTAAGGACACCAGTCTGTGGTCTCAAATATAAAAGGTTGTCCTAAAGTCTAGCTCAGAGTTGAACCACTGTAGATTTTTATTGCCCACATCCAGGCTTTAGTGATCTTCTCACTTAGGTAGTATGGCTATCTATAAATAACAAAAATTTCTGTGCTGGTTTTGGCTGTGATAGAGTTAATTTTCTTCGTAGCGCTGATATGGTGCTGTGTTCTGGACTTGGGCTGAAACCAGTGTTGATAACACCAGTGTTTTAGCTATTGCTTAAAGGGAGTCAAGGCTTTCTCTGTTTCTCACTCCACCCCACCAGCGAGGAGACTGGGGTCCACAAGAAGTTGGGAGTGGACACAGCCAGGACAACTGACCTTGACTGACCCTAGGCATATCACATACCATGTGCCATCATGCTCAGCATTAAAATCTGGAGGAAGAAGAAGCGGAGAAGGGAGGAGGGGAAGGGGGCTTGACACGGACACATTCGGGGTGGTGGCATTTGTGTTCCCAAGTTAGGTATGATGGAATCCTGCTTCCCTGGAGATGGCTGAACACCCGCCTGACTATTGGAAGTGATGAATGAATTCCTTTTTTTGCTTTGCTTGCATGCACAGCTTTTGCTTTCCCTATTAACTTGTCTTTATCTCAACCCATGAGTCTTCTTATTTTTACCTTCCAATTCTCTCACCCACCCCGGTAGGGGGGAGTGAACAAGAGTCTGTCTGGTGCTTATTTGCCAGCTGGGGTTAAACCACAACAATTCCCCATAATACAGAGCTTACTAAATACCAGTATGCAAATGATCCTCCTTGTGGTGTGAATTTAAAACAAACTCTGTTGTACTCCTGGTTTGCCAGCTATTAAAAATAGTATAATTTCATTGGGATTTTTTTTGCCATTTACACAGCAAAATTTGTGATATGGTCTTTTAAAGAAATACTTAATTGACAAGAGAGAAAAAAAATTATTGGGATTCCTGAAGTAGTAAAGAAGAGAAGTGACAGATTTTCTAAGAGTCATTTACAGAGCATTCAAGATGTGCTTTGAAAAAGAAATCACAACCCCTGCAACTTAAAACTGCAGTATGGTACAATCCTTTGCTGAGCAATAGTGACATAATTTAATATAATTTAATATAATAAAATATTATAATATATATATGCATATATATATAATATATATATATGACATAATTTAGTATAATAAAAATCTGCCCAATATAAATTATGGGCAGATTTTATCTTCTTCACTTTATCACCAAGAAACAGTATGAAAAACTTACTGACAGAGAAGACTTTCCATTTAAAAAAAATGCTGTAATGTTTTTGCAGGTCTTACCTGTTGTCTGTTTTTGTCGCAAGTCAACATATAGCAACAGAAGAGTGGATCTCTGTGTTTCTCATCAACCTCTTGCTCATTAACTTTGATTATTTTAATGTGTCATCATGTCTTGAGACCAGCTACTGTATGGCCTTAAATTATTCTCTCAATGACAGCATTATTTACTTTGAGTAAACTATTTTTTCAGAATTAGGTATTGGGTATTTATAATATAGAATTAAAACTCTTTGACAATGGAAAGAAAAGACTGTATTTAACATGTTGGGTTTCGATTTTTCTTAATGTTAAGAGAGAAGCTGCAAAAAGTGCTTTTTGCTTTTACTTTTCCAATCCTTCCCATCATTTCACCCAAGTATTTAATTTATTGACATACATCAACAGAACTTTTATTGTTTTTAAAATCATAAACAAGATAATATATTCTATTAATTAAATATGGGAATTTATCACCCATATTACTAAAATGCATAGACCTTGTGAATTACTACATTATGCAAAATCTAGATTTTAAGTATACATATGTGTATATGTGTGTGTTTAAAATCCCTGGCATTCTTACAACTAACACATTTGTGTGAAGTGCATACTCATGCATAGTCTTGCTGATTTTAATTCGGCTCTAAGAAACTGCAGTTACACACCACTTTGCTGGTTTGAAGTCTCACTAAAAAGATTTCGCAAACACTGGACCAAATCATCAAGCCTCGTGTTCCTGTGATTGGTAACAGTAGATTTAGACTTTTTGAGCTCTGTAGGATTAGCATATGCTTAGGCAGATGGAACTTCCATGCAAGGACAGTGAGTATAGCTGACTCTCTTATGTATGCGTGTGCACAGTGATCTTTTATATTACAGGTGGCTTGATAGGAGACATTTCCTAAATATTTTCTGTACATGAGAAAGATGATGTGAGGACATTAAGAGCAAGGCTCTGTTAACACTGCCCACTACATAGGAGGATGTAACTGAGACTTCAATAAGATGCTCTTTAACCTCACAGGACCCTTGGAGTCTCATCACAAGTTGCATTAAGAATTTCTGTTATATATATACTATTAAAATATAGTGTAAAGGAAGTTTCAAAACTTTCCTGTCCAGAATGTTGAATAATTTTAAACTGCCTCCATCTTTTGTAGCCACTTGTAAGAACTCTAGAGGAGTTCATATCTCTTTCTTGCATGTTCTCCTTCTCCCATACTGTGATCCGTTTCAGGATAGGTTATTGCTTCTTATATCTTGGAAGTTCTATAAAACAGCCAGGCAGATTGATTTTCCATTACTGCTATAGGCTGTTCCTACTAATATGTGAATAATATTTACTTGTTACATATAATTAAATCACCCAAACTATGTTAAATGAATATCCTTGGTCTGGGGTAAACCCACAGAAGTCAGGTCTAACATTTTCCAATGTTAGCAATACAAACATACGCATAGGTGTACTGGCATACATGCTTTAATAGTAGGCAAAGTTCCCCTCTTTCTGCGTTATATTGTAGGGAAAGAAAATCTCAAAGAGAGCAGCAAGATATTTCTGTATGTTTCTGTGTCAGTTATAAAATCATTACTTTATTCTTGTATATGTGTATTTTGTCTTTAAATCCTAATAGGATTGTTTTAGGATTTAAGGAATCAGTTGTCTAAAATTTTAAAATTATTCTACTGAAATCCAATCCATTTCCTCCATAGGTCCTATAGTTTTTGTAGAAATGCAAGGAGCATTATGTCAGAAATTCATTGGATGGGAGGTGTAAAAGTGGCTGAGAACTGTTATCTGCAAACCACTGACATGATAGGACATAATGGCACTTTCCAAGAAGCTGTAGAAAACCATGTTTTGTTGCTTACTTAAGGGTCTTAACCTGCAAGTTGTCATCTAAATACACAGTTGCCTATCAGCTGGTACAGGGGGAGCCTGCATCTGTTGATTTTACTGTTCCTCTTGCTATGCAAGATTATTGGTTTCTTTTCCTTTCCTTCTCTTTCATTTTTGTCTTTCTTGGAGGAGTTTCTGAGGAAAAAACTTAGTCTTAGGTAAATTTTCTGTTTCTTTCCCTACAAAATAATGTAGTACACAGAGTCCCTTCTGTGTAAGTATGTAAACTTTTTAGGAATATCTTGTGAAGGCAGAATTACAGTGCATGACTTCTGGAATGCCTAGCAGTACTCGTTCAGAAGCATTTTCTGCCAGAAGTTTAGCATTGCTACACCCTTGGACTTTTATATCTACTTTTTAACAAGTTTAAGCAATGTTTACAATATTTAGCTTCTGCACACTCACCCAGTATCCTTTTATTATCCCTACTCTCTACCCCACCCCTTCCAAATTAAGCAGTAACAGATGTCCAACGACAGTTACACTAATCCACACTGCTACCGAGAAGCACAACAGCTACTGCAACTTTATCCCCTCTGTGCCTTAAAATCCTGCCACTGGGGAATAGAGGGGCTGCATTAAAGCTCTGGATTCTTAGGTGAATCTACACCACATTCATGTCCCAGTCTGGGGCTGCCATTCTGGGCCATTCCTGAGCCTGTTGCACAAATTGTCGGTGACTGGTATGCCTAAGTTAAATTCTATTGAAAACCAGTAGAAAGAGACAGTAAATAATTCAGATGCATATTCTTGCAAGCTCAGTACATGTGTTGGTTGCATTATGAAGGTCTTTAAAGACAATGCTTTCTTTCATGTTAATGAATGTTAATGTTCCATCCATGTGTATAGGAACATGCACTATTCCTGGCACCTTGAATATTCTCTCCTCCAAGTTATGTTGGTTTTATGTTGGCTGTTGTGGTGATCTGAGGTAGTTACAGTGATTCTGGATTAACTGAGTAAAGTGAAAACCAAATCTTTGAAATAAAGACTAAGTTCTACTAGAGATTTTCTATAGCATCCATCACTATAGAGTGCCTCACAATTTACGTTGTATTTACCCTGACAAGAACATTTTACTCTAATTGTGTCTCGCTTGGCGAATGTAGGCATCATGCTAACAAAGTAATTTGCCCAAGATCATGCCAGAATGTGAACTTGAATAGGAGTTTTTCCAGTCCTATCACTCAGAAGCATGCATGGGATTCTCAGTGATGGAATGGGAAACTACTGAAAGCAGATTTACAACCTGGTATCAAGACACCCTTTACAGAAATAACAGCCAAGTAACGCCAAGCTGAATGTTTTGGCCATGCTACTGATCTTTGGAGTTTCTTATGCCAATCAATATTACTTTATAAAAATGCATAGGTCTTTTTGAAGACTTTTTAGATTGAGTTATTTGAGGAACAAGCTGAAATTTTCACTTTTCTGAAAAGCTTGTGTGAATTTTTGGGAGGTATAGAGGAAAGGAATGTTACTAATAAGTCTTTTTTAACACTTTACATGATCAAGACTCTCTTTAACTGAGGGAAGAGGAAAAGAAACATGAAACCTCTAAATTTTTCCCCCCATCTTATAATTTATAATGGCTAAATGGGTCATTTTTAAATATGTGTAATAAAACTCACTCTTAGGCTGAAACATTGTAGTTCAGGTTCAAGATGAATCCAGTTTTTACAGGCAAGCTGTTAACCTCTAGGCCAAAAATGGGTAGGGTTGTAATGGAAATGCTGATGAGCCTTAATAGAGCAACTCTACCAAATGACATGGTTTCATCTAGTATGTGTACATACACTATATTCCTGCTATTCTACATGTTGTGACACATGAACAAGACAACATAAAATACCACAAATGTGTGTCACATTGGTGCAGAAATTTAATGAAGGTGGTGAATGTGAGAAGACCTTTCATGGTGAAGTAAGAATACCATTTTGTACGCCTTTCTTGCAGTACAATTAATTACTAAGTTCATTAATTAATGAACATATTAGAGAAAGAACACCATTACTGATCAGTGGAGATCTGATATATTACTGGGTCAATAAACTATTGAACATGAAACAGGACCTTTCAGGAGAATTTTTTTCTCATAACCCACAAACACATATATTATTCTTGCATGGTCAGCACTTCTTTGCTGTCCTTATATTTCATATTACTAATTCTTGTAATCACGCATGCATACAGCAGTGTTTTATAACCTAGCTAATGAGTAATTGGATAGGTGACATTGGGACCAAGGCCCTAAAGTGTCAGGCGTAATAAAGCAGGATAATTTTTTCCCCACTAGGTTTTTAGGAGTAAAAGATAGTAAGAAAGCAGATAGGATAGAAGGGAGAAAAGACTTTCACACCAGAAATTTGTCAGAGAACTGCAGATTTCCAGTGGGTCCATGAACTGTAAATGGCTTTAAAAATTGCTGTCTGATGCAGATAAATAAGTAAAGAGATAAAACATTTAAAATAACTCTGAACCTTTTTCACTGTCAGCAACCAAGGAGTTTAGCTTGGCCAAGCTAACGCTGAATGTAATTTTCTTCAAGTCAGTATAGTTAGGGTAATTCTTGTTCATTATAGAAAGAGTGTGTGTATGTGTGTTAATTGTTTGGAAAAGACAAGAGCCTTCATAATGCTTCACTATCTCAGTCGTCATAGGTACCAAGCACCCTTCCCCCACCTTAGCCCCCAAGTAATCATTGATTGCATCTAAATCTATAGAGAGATCTTTTCCTGGCAGCTCTGGTAGTTACAGTAGATTGTTAATCTATGAATGATCAGAACAAGCCTCTCTGTCTCAGAAATCTCCATGCAAATTACACCTAAATGCATGCCATAAATTTATCAGTAGCAGTTTGAAGTGCACAGGTCATCTTCTACACTATTTAAAAACGTAAGTCTGTAACACATTAAAAAAAGTCTCATTCAATTTATATTCACTTTTCTGTGGAGGTAGCTAGCCCCTGCCAAAGTAAACTTGTGTAGTTTTTGAGATAATTTTAAAACTGGAGACGAGATACTAAAAAGGTGTATTATTTAAGCAAATTTTAGAGCTCTGCAGACTGGAGTTTTAGCATTGCTGCTGTGAAATCGTTTCATCTTTTTCAAAACAGAGAACTATATATTTGACAAATAGGGAGTGCTAAGAGGTAAAGGGCTATGCCTAGATATTGGAGAATGTGATAGATGCAAAGGAAAGTTACAGGATGTTTTATGAACCAGTCGTATTCTTGTACCTTGATCATTTTATCCTAGTTTGGGAACACATCAAATCCATGACTCCTTTCTGTGGCAGAGTTATATCTTACATGAACTCCAAAAAGGAAACTTGAGAATAACCTTTGGGTATGGGGGAAGGGGAAAGAGATCTGTAGTTTTCCTTTTTGTATGTTTTTGTTTCCTCATTTTAGTTTTCGTTTCAATCAATCTGATATGCTGCTATGGTAAGACATCACTAGTAACTTTTTCCTTCAGGCGGTTGATGCGAAAACAGGAAATTTGTGGAACACCTACAGAATCCTCACCCTACCTTTTTTTTTTTCCTAAAGGAAATAGAGCAATTCTTTTTAAGACTTCAGGAATGTATTCATCTCCATGGAACAGCAGACTATGTAATTATTGAATATGCATTTTGGTTGTCATTGCTCAGGGATACTGATGTATGTTTTTGAAAGAGAATTAATCTCTACTTAAAAGAATGAGTAATGCTTTAAATGTTAGAAGGCTGGTTTTTTGCTGTACAGTTCTAGACCTCACAACAAATTTGTACAACAAATAAGAAAGATATTAACGTGTGTTTTCTGTTTCTTTTTCCAGGCCATCCGCTGTACACTGGTAAATTGCACATGTGAATGTTTTCAGCCAGGGAAGATTAACCTGAGAACCTGTGACCAGTGTAAACATGGCTGGGTGGCACATGGTAAGAAATGTCTATTCCTGTCTTCTCTGTTCTGTCCATATTTGCCAGTATCTTCAAATAAAAAGAAATGGAGTGGTATAGACAGTGGTGATATCTATTTGTCTGTACATGCATATGCGTGCAGTTTGGATTTGTGCATGTATATGCATGCATGTACTTTTTTAATAACAATTTCTAGGATGAAAAAGTGAGGGTCTCTTATTCTAGCAGTAGCTTCAAGTGCCATTGGAGTTCAACAGCTTGTGTATAGTTGGGAAGAATATTCTAGCCCTCAGGAAGTAAT
The DNA here is from genome assembly GCF_004027225.2 of Strigops habroptila. NCBI lineage: Eukaryota > Metazoa > Chordata > Aves > Psittaciformes > Psittacidae > Strigops > Strigops habroptila. The sequence continues at coordinate 67,858,327 of NC_044302.2, forward strand.
GTAGTTCTAGAAAGGCTTAGCAGAAAGTAAAAAAGTTTGTAATATTTTTGCATAGCAGAGTTTGTATTGCAAAGAAGCATCAGCCAGTAAATCACCGAGCCTAATGGAAGCTCAGACATACCAATCTCAAACTTTCAGATCTTGGATGTCAGAATGAAATGAGTGTATCCTGTATGGCTTGGCAAAAGTGTGCATATATGATCTGTGAGTTGAACCTGTCTCCCAGTGTTTCAGTAGCTAAAGAAAGGAGGGATTAGAATGTCCAAATCCTATATGAAGGCATAAAAATACACTTATAGACTTTCCATTTTATTTATCCTTTACTATTTTGTGTATTTGGTGGTGGTTTTTTTTTTTTTTTTTTTTTTTGACATTCTTGACTAAGGTATGCATGAGAGAGAAAGAGAATGCTGTATACACAATTAGAAGGCAAATAAGGAGGATACCTAAAATGGTTTAATGGGGGAAAAAAAAGGGGGGGGGGGAATGGGGGTGGGAAGGAGAAAGATTAGTATGTTTGCAGAAGAAATGAAGAAATTAATGCTGGAGATTTCTTCTCATGGTCAAGATTGTTGGCACATAAGCAAGCTCAGTCTTCATTCCCTACTTCTTCCAGATATTCCGGGGTTATAGTCTATGAATTTTATTTTATTTTGATGAGACCTGGGATGGAAGCTTAGTACTTCCCTCCTAAGATGCACTTGATCTCTATTTATTTAGTTAGTGTCTGTGTGTACTTATGCTTGAGTATGCTGACACGGCAAGTGTGAATTCTCAACAAATACCATAGCACAGACTGCCAGAGAAGTTTTTAAAACATTCATATACGTGGAAAGGAAAGCAGGAATGCATGTGCCATGCAGTCCTGTATCATTGCAGAGTAGTATACACAGCCTGCCTAGAAAAACCCTAACACCACCAATCTGGTAGCTGGTTGCAGATTTATTATATTCAAGATTCTCTAGGGAGCTTATTTTTGCTCCTCTTAATTCCCGGAAAGATATCTTCAGTCACAGTATAACCAGACTCACATTTCTTGGAAGGATCGCTAAACCTCGCAAAATTTGTATAGTTTAGGTATGCTTTAGGCTTTACGTAGAATCAACATCTGAGGTTTTGCCAATCCACAGATAGAGAAGACTTGCCTAGCTATTTTCAGGGTGTCCTGTTGAGTAATAGAAATTAGGAGTCTAGCATTTAGCTTCTTGCATATGGGCAGCCCGCATTTTGTTTTTAACCAGTACATGGTAGAAAAGTGTGATCATATTTTCCTAATAAATTCTTCCCTGTGTGGTGGTTAAATTCAAAATCAGAATATATTACAGTAATCTGAGATTGAATAGAAATAGAAATGTCCGTGTTTTACAAATCCAGAAAGTTGAAAGGTGAATGCGATGATTAGGAATACACCACCTGCTCCCGTACCTGAGTGTTTAACATTCCAAACAGAAAACTTAATACATCTATATATCATTAGAAAGTGTTTGTTTTACTACTGTGCCAAGCAAAGAATGTTCTGGGTTTTTTTGGTTGGTTGGGTTTTTTTTTGGTTTTTTGTTTGTTTGTTTGTTTGTTTGTTTGTTTGTTTTTTTTGTGGTCAGTACACTTTGTGTACATTCGTCTGGAGTATTTACATTTTATGGGAGAACAAGACAAATCAGATAGATACATGTTTCATATACACACTCAAAGCACAGGCTTACAAATTGTTGAAGACTATGATGCAACTGCTCCAATTCTTGATCTTAGCTGTTTACCAGGATTTTGAGGGCAGTGTTCAGGAGACTGATCAACTCATTGCACTGTAGCACCTGGATTTCAAAATGACTGAATTAGGTTGCTCTTCAGAATGGATTTTCTTTAAACTGTTGGCACAGTACTTTCAGAAGTTGTTCCTTGAATGCAAATAGTATTTCCTGCTGCTTTAATAAAGGGTTTCCTTCTGATTTTTATTAATGAATTTCAACTCAGCTTCTTGACACATGAATGTAATTATCAAGGAAAAGGTGTTTCCAACAGGAAGCTCCATGCTTATTCAGTTCTGATAACCTGGAACCATAATTAACTGAACAGATCAAAAATAGTTTAGAACTGCAGTCTTCTCATGCTGTACTTGACTAATCTGTGCAGAGTTAATCCATGTTAATAACTGCCGTTTAAAATACTGTAATTCTTGGAGGGAGAAGGAAAGGGTATACAACCACCACAATATTATTGCACTTAGCAACTGCTAACCTGTTTTCTTTGTTCCCACTTCCATTGTCTTTCTCTTGTTTTTCCTTTCTCACCTAAAATAATCTGCACACATCTTGAAAGGAAAGGTTTCCTACAAGTTCAATTTCTTCTGTCTGGATTTGCCAAAAGTAGGATTGTCAATATGTGAACAGATTCACCAGAGAAGTTATTTTGTGGCAAGATAATTTTCTCTGTTGGCAAAAATTCAGCTTATCGACTTTTGATCCTGTACCCCTGCACTACAGTGGTAATCCTAGCATCAGTGTGTCTAAGGCTGAAACCAAAAGCTGCATAGAGCATAACAGCACTCTCTAGTACTGCTGTGCATAACAGAGAATGGGTTATTGCTGGTGTGAATCTCTGGATATTTTAAAGAATTTGGTTACCTAGGCTGTATTAATTTGTCTTCAGCTGAAGCCTGGCTTTCATGTTGTCTGTAGCTTCGGTGGAGATTTATTTTCTAAAACAAAAAAGAAATGTTTTAAATTGGTTAATCCATTTGCTAGGCTTCAAGCAGGCAAACAGATAACAGGTAGGTGTTTTTGCTGCTTCTTTTATTTTTCTTTTAATGGTTAAGATATTTTATATAGTCCATATGGTGAAAAATAAAATCTTATTAAAATCTTAGTAGTCCATTTTTAAAGGAGAATTTATTTTAACACAGGTAATTGGTATTTTGTGGCTTTTAGATAATACCGGAGTCAGATGACTACAAAAAATTAAGACTTTCTTGAGTGCTTGGATTGGTTTCTTCTCCTACTATTTTTGTTGTTTTAAGAGTATCAAACTATACTATGAAGATATTTGTGATGTTTTAATAGCTTTAGCACAACGACCACTTACTCCAACTTTCTTGGAAATAATGAAAAAAATCTCACTTTCCTTGCCATCCACTTCCCCTAGTATAAGTATCTTAGAATATGAGGAAAGAAATTGAGCAAGTCTGCAGTAAAAAGATCTGGTTTCATTGTATTTGCATTTTACCTTGTATGCTTGTCATTGGTGTCAGAATAACAGCTACCGTAGCTATTGTACTACTAGCACAAATACTGTTATTATATTTATCAACAGATAAAAGACCCAGTGCAGTATCAATGGGAAATACAGTCTATCCTCTCTCATAAACATTTTGCTCTAAAAAGGTGTGCCAAGGTGTCATATATCAGAGGGGACTAAAGATATTATTTATGACATCCATTCTATTTTAGTTTCAGTTTCTCAGACTTCACAGTAACTAAAAAAACCCCACAGTATAATAGTATTACAAAGTTTGTCTGAAGTCATTGTCACCTTGTTTCAAAGAGAGTCAGAAAATTAGAAATACTAGTTCATGGAGTCATAGAATCATAGAGTGGTTAGGGTTAAAAAGGACCTTAAAGATCACCTAGTTCCACCCCCCCTGCCACCACCACCTTCCAACAGACCAGGTTGCTGAAAGCCCCATCCAGCCTGACCTCGAACACTGCCAGGCATGGGGCATTTACCGCTTCTTTGGGCAACCTGTTCCAGTGCCTCACCACCCTCACAGTAAAGAACTTCTTCGTTATATCTAACCTGAACTTCCCCTGTTTCACTTTAAACCCATTTCCCCTTGTCCTATCACTACAGTCCCTGATGGAGAGTCCCTCTCTGGCCTCGTTCAGATACTGGAAGGCTGCTATGGGGTCTCCATGCAGCCTTCTCTTCTCCAGGCTTAACAGCCCCAACTTTCTCAGCCTGTCTTTGTATGGGAGGTGCTCCAGCCCCCTGATCATCCTTGTGGGCCTCCACTGGACTTGCTCCAACAGCTCCATGTCCTTCTAATGTTGAGGACACCAGAACTGGACACAGTACTGCAGGCGGGGTCACACAAGAGCAGAGTAGAGAGGCAGGATCACCTCCTTCGACCTGCTTGTCACGCATCTTTTGATGCAGCCCAGAATATGGTTGGTTTTGGGCTGTGAGCACACACTGAAGCCAGCTCATGTTCAGTTTCTCATCAACCAACACCCCAAAGTGCTGCTCTGCAGGGCTGCTGTGAATCACTTCTCTGCCCAGCCTGTAGCTGTGCCTGGGATTGCCCTGACCTAGGTGTAGTTCCCTGTCTTGCCCTCAACCTGATCACTTGTAAAATTCAATCGGACAGCAGCAGCACATTTTTCAGACTTTTTTTTTTTTTTTTTTTTTTTTTGTGTACTCTGCATTCTTGGGCTGAATTTCACCCTGTTCAATCCACTCTAGGAAATGAAGTATCCTGTGAACATTTTTACCATCTTCCCTTTTTTTTTTTTTTCTTCTTCTTCTCTCACAGAAAGCTGATTCTTAGTCCTCTGATGATCTTTGATGTCTTTTCATTTGCATTATGCTAACCTACACAGCTCAGGGCCAGGCTGTTTATCCAAGTAGGCTTTAGTACCTCTCTGAGGTATGATCCATCCCGCATCTCCAGTCCAAGACTTGGCCAGGCCTTTTCTCTAGTACCTTTGAAATTAACTTCCTTTCAGTTTTAATGAGAGTGACATTAACTACAAGATTTTAGCACATACAGCAGATCTTACTCAGTTTAAAAGCAGCCATCATGCTCAAGAGATTTGCCATGTGAGTTACACTTTCAACTTGTGAAGAAGGTTCTCTGCTGCCAGTATTTATATAATGCATGTACTAGCTTGCTGTAAGTGAGACTAAGAATGAAAACAACCTCCACTAGAAAATGGAGAATGCTTTGTTGTAAAATCACATGCATGACGTGACTGACTTCTTCACTCAGAATGGTTGTGTCATCTGAATTTCTACATGATAGTTCATGAAATTGTCAGGTAAAAGAAACATGAAGTGAGAAGAAAGGATAAACAGTGTAAATAAATTAAAAAAAAAAAAATGCTGTGCAAATTTTAGAAATTGCATCTCTCTCGTACCCCAAAGTTGCTGAAAGGACTTGGTCCAGGAAGAAAGTTTAGATTTTAAAATTGAGCTGCATATGCATGAAGTGGGAAGGAAGAAGAGTGCTGTGTTCTATAGGATATAAAAAATAATCACAATTTTAGCATACAGAACATACTTGTTTCCTTCGATTCAGTTTATTTAGTTGTTTAAAATGCTTTAAAATTACTTGAGAACATCATAGATTTTTTATTTTTTTTTAGTTATATAGAGATTTTTAGCAAAGTAGTTATCTGCAATTCATTGATAACAAAGGCTAGTTCTTCATGACTTTCAAAGTAAAACTATTTTAGCTCTAGTTTGACTTTTCCTGTCTTTTACTGACAAAATCATTTTAATCCATCTGTTATAACTTCCTTTTGACCCTGAAGGCTGAGGCATATTTTTCATTACTCAGTTGCTTCCAGGGACCTTACCTGATTAACATTTGTTACTGGTAAACACTTTTTTAAGTCCCCGTTCTGCTTATGCCATCCCTGTTTGGTTCCCTTCAGGAGCAAATCCCAACGCACCCAATGCAGCACAGAGAAGATGCACTCTGTTATCTTGTGGGTACTCTGACCCAGTATCTGGTTTTAAAGCCTGCCACATTGGTAGGAATTATGTGCTGTAGTGTTTGCTTTGGGTTACTCTGAGATTGTTCTTAATGCAAGTCAAGCTGAGGTAAAGCAAATTAGAATATCCAAGTATTAAGGCATCCAAGACAAATACAGTGTTGTTTGAAAGGTTTATAAGACACAAGTGACAGAAAAGAAATAATACTTAGTTGCCCCAACATCAAATAAAAAGCCTTCCTTTTCCATTTCCATCCTTGTATTTAGCTGATACTTACATAACCATATGGTCAAGGGTTTAGTCCTCACACAAACTTGACATCCTCAGGTGCTGAGTAAGGTTTTCCCTGGGGGTAAAACCATAGGCTCCAACTTACATATGCTCACACTCACACCTTCTTTGATTTGCGTGGGGGTCCATTCAGATAAAAATCTTTTTTGTTTTCTTCCCTGCCACCCCAGAACATCTTAATGCAGTCAGGGAGAGGTTAGACCCTTCTCCCTCTAGCCAACTTTATTGCCTCATAGCCCTGGCTTTGAACATGCCAATGTCCCTTGGATGTGGTCAGGTGAGATTCTCTCTGACCAGACGTTAAGCAGTCAGCTAAGGGCTGCTCCAATGCCTGGTAAATTCTTCACAGACAATGATCCAATCTGAAGCATAGTGCTCTGCTGGGTTGGGCTATATTCACATCTCAAATAAAGCCTTTTCTCAATGTGAATGTTTTATAGTCTGAAGAAAATTTAATTTAGTAATCACACTTTGTACTCTCACAGAACTGACATTAATACCATCAGCTATTCATTGGCATCTCTGAAATACGTATAAGGCCACTTTCATAACTATGATCTCCCTTGACTAGCTATGAAATAACCACAGAGGTTTAGACTAGAAGTGTTGTAAAAGTGCAAGTTATTATTTGGTGCCTGTCATTATTGAATTTACATTTTAGAGAAGGATTTACATTTAGAGAAGGATTCATGCCATTTAATACACCCAATACCACTGGATAAAATCCTGGGGGATGTCTTGGACAATGATGTCTTACCCTCTCATCTTAAGGAGAGAAGCTAGTACAGAAAAAAATAGACTTGCTATGTGCATGATGGAGCAAAAGCAATAAAAGCTATTTTTTTTGTTTAATTAGCACTTGGAATTCCTCTTTCCAGTCATGGTAGAGGCTGCTTTTTTGACAGGCAGTCATTGAAACCCTTGCTCTTGCCCCCTTAAAGTGTGGTGATATGAAGTTCACTACATGGCATAGCTTCAGAGAGGAGCAAAAGAGTGTCTAGTGCTCACTGCTTGATTCATAAATGAACAGGTTAAATTTTGTGGGAACTGAGAATGTACATCACCAATGGATTTGTGGGGCAGCAGTGGTGGACTTCTGCAACATGCATCTACAATTCTCTAGCATGTTAAGGTGACATGCTTACTTGTCTCTTTCAACACTTGTGCTGCTGCACATGAATTGCTATGATGTACTAACCATTTTATCATTTTATTACACTTTATTACATCATAAATTTTTATATCTTCTTAACGATCCTACAAGAAGCTTAATTGTTTATAGGAACATCTTAATTAACTAGAGTTCAGTAGGTTAACCAGAACACAAATTGAGAGCTCTAAATGAAACAAACCCTACCACTCCATTCGACATAGCTTCATAAGGTTAAAATTGGATGACTGCAAGAATAAAAAATTCATACTGCTTTCAAATTTTACAAAGTAGCAATAATACCGTGGGTAGCCTTACCTCAGCTTTCTGTTTTACAAATGTGAAATTCAGTGGAATAAAAATATTTTTTTTAAGCTACCAGGAAGAATTTCAATTTGTGCTGTAGCATTATGAGGAAACTTGCCCCAGATTAATTTAGCAGACAATAGTGTTACTTTATTATCCCAATTCCATCTGGATTTTAGAGATAGAAAAGATTATACAAGAAATGTATAACGAGTCTCAAAGACTTTTCTAATTATATTATAATTGATTACAGTCAATTTTTCTGAAGTATTTTTAACAGGTGCTTTGTGAAATGGTCATAGTACATGCATTGGGTGGGAAAGATGGATATTTATGAATGGTAGAACTACCTGTATGAACCACTAAGTTTTTCTGGAAAAGCAGGGGTGGTTTAGCACAAGTGGGGAAGCATTTCATAGGCTTGAAGCAGAGTTACACCCTAGATTGAAACACCACCACCGTCTTGGCTTGCCTTTGTGAAATGTCTCTGCAACACAGTACTCCATCCTAACAGAATGATGTTAACGGGTGGGCAGTGCCTGTTATATTTTCATTACAGTTTTCAGGGCTTCATAAAAGATGGAATAGGTTGCCTGGAGAAGTGGTGGAATTTCCCCTATTGTAAATATCAAAGGCTTAGCTTGACAGGGCAGAGATAACATAATCTGAGGCCCTGCTTTCAGTAGAAGGCTGCACCAGCAATCTGCAGAAATTCTTTCCAACCTAGACTTTCTGTGAATCTGCGAGTCATGGTTAACGGAGTCTGAGGTGCATTTGGATTAAGATGGAAATCCTCCAAATCCAGACCACAGTCCATGACTCCTAAATGTGCTTCTGTCTCGTCATGTATAGTATGTTAACCAGATGGTACTAGGACTATTAAAATACGTAGCAACTCCTATCTCACCATTATTATAGAATCGTAGAATAGTTAGAGTTGGAAAGGACCTTAAGATCATCTAGTTCCAACTCCCCTGCTATGGACAGGGACACCTTGCACTAAACCATGTCACCCAAGACTCCATCCAACTTGGCCTTGAACACCACCAGGGATGGAGCATTCACAACTTTCTTGGGCAACCCATTCCAGTGCTTCACCACCCTCATGGTAAAGAACTTCTTCTTTATATCTAACCTAAACTTCCCTTGTTTAAGCTCAAACCCATTACCCCTTGTCCTATCACTACAGTCCCTAATGAAGAGTCCCTCCCCAGCATCCTTATAGGCCCCCTTCAGATACTGGAAGGTACTGGAAGGCTGCTGTAAGGTCTCCACACAGCCTTCTCTTCTCCAGGCTGAACAGCCTGGAGAGAAATTAAGGAAGAGAATATTTTTAATATGGTGTTAATGGCTGATAGAGAGGAGGCATTTGGCTTTGGAGACAAGAGGTAGGAAAGCTAGATTAATGACTAGTCAAAGTAATAGAAAAAGATACATAAATTTAGTGGCTTCCATTATAGATTGCAGGTTTCAGCAATGACACTCAATCCATGCATCAAGGAACAGCAAAAGCAGAGCTGCCCAACAAAGAGGTCTGAGCCAGTAATCAAGGGCAAGTCCAATACCGGCCATGCCTGAACCATTCACAGTTCCTGGAGGTCTGTTCATAGAAGACAGAATCAAGTGCTGGTAAACTGGGTCTTTTGACTACCTTAGGTATTGCAAGGGAAGGAGTCAGGTCAGGGGTCCACTCAGGGGTTCCAATCAGGAACAAAAGAAGGTGAGGTCAGAGGCAGAGGTGAAGACCAGGCTGCAGCATGGGTCTGAGGGTCGTCTAGAAGACAGGACTACAGACAGGTACATCTGTGAAGAACCTTAGGAAGGGAATGAAAGTCTAGGCCTGACCTTCGGTAGGGGTCCTGAACCCATGAACTGAGAATGCGGGATAGAGGTCTCCAGAGAGACTGGTTAGTGCAATGAAAGCCAGTTAGTGCACTCATAGCAGTGAAGCCATGGCCTGATCAACAGTTGCTGTCTCAAACAACATACACAAAAGCCGCTGTGTGTTGGGATGCTCACCTGATTAATCTACATGTGTTTCTCCATCAGGGTAGTCATCAGTGCTAAAGTCCACCTTCACATAGCCACAAATGCACACACTGATGGAGAAGATGGCAAGGTCCAAAGGCCACAGAAGAGAAGACGCTCTGTCTCATTTTCCCTAACATGCTCCCTGCAGTCAGGTGTCTTCACTCATGCCATATGCCCATGCAGGAAGTGTCTAGTAGCCCAGTTGTTTTCCTGAGAACTTGGAATGAAGATCCTTTACAGCTTGTTCTTTTGAACACATTAGCTACCAACAAGGAGGAGGGAGAAAAAGTCTACCACTTTATTTAAGGAGTAAATTTCAATTAAAACATGCTCACGAGGTACCACTATGCAAAGTTAGGTCTAACCTTCATTTTTAGGAGAAAGCATTTTGGGGCACTTTTTTTTTTTTTGGTTTTTTTTTTTATTTTGTTTTGTTTGGGTTTTTTTTTTTTTTGTGTGTGTGTGGTTTGTTTTTTTTTGTTGTTGTTTTGGTTTTGGGGGGTTTTGCCTTTTCTTTTTTTTTTTTTGTTTTTGTTTTTGTTTCATTTTTGTGGGGTTTTTTTTCCCTCTTTTCCTCTGTAATCATGTTTTCCACTTTTGAAGAAAAAGGCTTTTGTATAGAAAGACAACATAAAAGAAAACACCTGTTTGGCTTGCAGGAATTGGCCAGGAAGGCTGTTTTCTTGACAGGCCAGAAGCGACCAGTGCAGGGCCCCTTTAAAAAAAAAGTCAGGATTTCCACACCACACACACCCCCACCCCCCCCCCATTTCATGTGAGCATTGGCAGAAATTCTGACAAGCAGCTCTTCATATTTTATTATGTTCTTGTCTGGCAGAATCTCTGTCAGGCAAAAACCTTGTCAGCGGAAAACCTGTCGTAGGATCAGAGGAGACAAAAACAGGTGTCACAGAGGCAGTCAAAACTGAAGGAAAAGAAAAGATTAGGCTAAAGAGAGAAAGGCAGACAATTACATTAATGCCATTGCTTTTATCTTATAGATGTGTGTTATTATCTCGGGGTGCTGAGTGCGCAATTGCCTCAAAGAAAAGTAGACAGGAGACAAGGGGAAACTTGATAGTTATTAACTGAAGAGGCAGTGTGTCAGAGCTGGATGGGGTTCAAAGTTTTGCAGAGGGATGAAAAAAAATGCAGACAGCAAGCAACGTCTGTGAACAAACTGTGGTTCTGCTTTTGGCTACATAAACTTAGTAGCAATCTAAATGTTTCAACTTGGAATCAGATCATAGACAGAAGAATTAATGAAAGTTTTAATTCGGACATTTTTTTGGTAACATTTATTTTGTGTACATGCAACTGAAGTGCTGTTGGTTTTTTTTTTTTGATCTGTTATGAAAATGTTGTTAGAGCATGAGGCATGGTGAGGCATGAAGACATTTATCAGTTTAGTTGCTGTGTTGTTTGGGTTTGAAACACCTATTATCAACACATGTTTAATTTTAAAGTGCGATTAAGAATCCTTTTACTAAGTGCGAACATCTGTACATGCAAGCTGTAAATTAGAAGATCACATATGTGTCCCTCTGTCAGAGACTAAGTGCATTTGGCAAGTGGTTTCCATTATTAGCTCTTAAATACAGTAAAAGGCAGAAGGAAAAGTTGGGTTTGCCTGTGAATCAGAATATGCCTGACTTACTTTCCTTCCATGATCTTTTGAAACCCACAGTGTCTTAGTGGGCATTTCTCTTACCCAGATTAAATTGTGGAAGGGATGAAGACGGAAGTGAAATGGAGATCACCAAAGGATGCCATAGCTGGAATTTATATCCAGTCTGATTCAGGATGTTCACCCACCCATATAAATGTAAATGTCCCATGCTCTGTGCATTTACAACAGGGTGAACGGAATGATTTTGTACACTATGAGAATATGTGAGACATTCAGTAGGCACTGGCAAGTTTTCTTGTCCTTAGTCACCTTCTAAGCATGATATATTTGAAGAGCAATTTTTTCCACCTACAAAATGTACCACATTACACCATGTTACAGGTGGTATTAAATCTGCATCCTGAGGGAGGTCAGCTTGGGCCACCTCTTATGTCTGCAGTAGTTTACCTGTCCCTCCAGTATTGTAGTCATTCATAAGCTACCTTCTGTTCTTGATGAAAAGAATCATAGAATAGTTTTGGTTGGAAGGGACTTTAAAGATCATCTAGTTACCTAGTTCGAATCCCCCTGCAATGGGCAGGGACACCTTCCACTAGGTCAGGTTGCTCAAAGCCCTGGAACACCTCCAGGGATGGGGCAGGCACAGCTTCTTCTGGGCAACCTGTTCCGGTGTCTCACCATGCATATAGAGAAGAATTTCTTCCTAATGTCCAATTTAAATCTCCCGTCTGTAAGCTTAAAACCATTTCCCCTTGTCCTGTCACTACATGCCCTTGTGAAAAGTCCCTCTGCAGATTTCATATAGTCCCCCTTTAGCACTGGAAGCTGCTCTAAGGTCTCCCCTGAGCCTTCTTCAAGCTGAACAAGTCCAACTCTCTCAGCCACTCTTCATAGCGGAGGTGCTCCAGCCCTCTGAGCATCTTCATGGCCCTCTTCTGGACTTGCTCGAGCAGGTGCACATCCATCTTGTGTTGGGGACACCAGAGCTGATCGCAGTACTGCAGGTGGGGTCCCACCAGAGCAGAGTAGAGGAGGAGAATCACCTCCTTCGACCTGCTGGTCATGCTCCTTTTGTTGCAGCCCAGGATATGGTTGGTTTCTGGGCTGCAAGCGCACGCTGAAGCCGGCTCATGTTCAGTTTCTCTTCCACCAACACCCCCAAGTCCTTCTCCGCAGGGCCTCTCTCAATCCATTCTCTGCCCAACCTCTGTCTGTGCTTGGGATTGCCCTGACCCAGGTGCAGGACCTTGTACTTGGCCTTGTTAAACTTCATGCGGTTTACGCAGGCCCACTTCTTGACACTGTCCAGGTCCCTCTGGATGGCATCCCTTCCCTCCAGCATATCGACTGACCACACAGCTTGGTGTTGTCGGTAAACTTGCTGCAAGAAGAAAATCTTGAAGTCTTAAATGTGAAGCTCCACATTGCCATTAATAATACTGTAAGTGGTTTACCATACTCAACATGCTGTTGTTGCAACAGTGTTATGGAATTTTTTTATGTTGATGTTGTATATGTAATCTGTCTGCTAATTTTAGTTTCTCTTGCTATCAAAAGTGGCCCAGTTACTTAGGTTAAAAAAGTGTCTGTGAAGCTCTCTGTTATTGTCTGGACACTACATAAAATTTCTTTTTCATTTTCCTGTTGACCCTTGAACAAATCTAGTAATCTGGAAAGATGATGATGTTTATAAAATTCTGTATTGTCATGTGTATGTGTATGCATTCCAATTGTATTCCTTTTTGGTAAATTAGAGAACTGGCTAACGAGCATGTCAGAAAATCTAGCGTGGAACTATTACAGAGCCCAAATTTAAAACTGAAATGGAATGAGATCCATACTGACCTGTACACTGCAACTTACTGACTCTTTGTGGTGTTCTGAGAAACACGGCCAGGCAAATCATCTGAGAGAAAGGGTTCCACTAGACCTTTTCATCCCTTCCTAGGGTACCTAAATATTAATCTAGGATCAGGACATTAGCAAGAGGTATGTGTATTCACAATTCCAATTGCATTAAAACTAGGATATTTAAAATTGTATTATATTCAGTAAAGGCAAAATGTCATGCTTTTATTGTAGCTATTCAAAAAACAGTATGAGACCTCTAAAGTACAAAATTAATCACTGCATACTTGTATTTCTTTTGCTTAATAAAAAATGAATCCACTCAGAAAAGTTACTTTTAATTTGTTTGACTTTGTCCACTGCATGTTGGGAAGGAAGGGGTCTAAGGTCAATGAGTAAGTTTGCATAGCTGAGCCTATGAACTGGCCCCAGTATAGATTAAATGAAAGACTTTGTCTTCATTTTCTGTCTTTTGATAAGTTTAACAAGTATTTGAGCCTTATTTTAAACTATCTTTTGCACTAAATTTAATTCGAATTACACAGGTTCCCAAAACTCCAGTAAAAAATAAATGGTGAAGTAGATTTCCCATCCCCATTTTATTACATTAACTGCTCCCCCCCCCACCTCCACCCTCAAAACGCAACAAACCACAAATGGAATATAAAAGTTTGTGCATTGGTTTCTAATAAATACGTCCAAAGTTTTTTGCTGGAATTTTGCATAGTAAGAATACTTCAGGCTGTAGTGTGAAGACTGACGTATCAGTTTCAAAGTTCTCTTCACAATTCAGATTATACTGAGCAGAGTCTCTGTAAAATCTGGAAGATTTTGTTTATGTTCAGGAAGGCAAAGAGTGGATAAGGCAACATGGGAGGCTCAGGCTTGATATTAGGAAGCATTTCTGTACCGAGAGGGTGGTCAAACACTGGAAAGGGCTTCCTAGAGAGGTGTTCAAGCCTGTCAGTGTTCAAGAGGCATTAGGACAGTGCCCTTAATAACAGGCTTCAGTTGTTGGTCTAGCCCTGAAATGGTGAGGCAGTTGGACTAGGTGATGGTTGTAGGTCCCTTTCAATATTCTAAATTATCTACGTATTCTACATATTCTATTTAGAAATATTCTAATATTCTAAATTATCTACATTATTATGGTGCATACTTGATACTTCAGAATTAGGTAAGAAAAACAGTGCTGAAAAGTTTCTAAGTCCTATATTAATTATCCAATTAGAAATCTTGGGGTGTTGAAGGCAATCTTTTGTAACATCTACTTTTTTTTTTTTTTTTTTTTTGCCCCCCCCCGGCTCCCCCCCCAGCATCCCCCCTCCCCAATTTCTATAGAGAGAAAAAAAAAAAGTAGTTGAGATTTAGAATTCACCACAGAAATACTACCCAGCTTTAGGTTTTTATAGTGAAACACAAGGGCCTTTTCAGACTGTTGCACAAAAATTTTGATTACTTCAGAAAGTATGTGATTTTAAGAGCCGTTAGATCTCTTCTTCTTCTATCAGTGAGTAGCTTTCCACTCACATGAGGTAAAGAATATCAGACTATTGGGGCAGTGCTGTTAAAGGCAGCCTTCTTAGCTTAATCATCTATCTGCGACCATTTTAGTGAGGTTTCTGGAGAAGACTGTGCAGGTTAAAACCAAAAACTCATAAACATGTTAAGGCTTTTCTGGTTGAACTTTTGAGCCTACTGAAAGTGTAAGAAGTGTGAGTTAATACCTCATACTGCACCAGGAAGGGACTTTTAATGTGTGGTTTATGGTGTTCAGTTACTGGTATCTTCTTAATAAGGACCCATCTGTTTATGTCATTTCTCAGGTGTGATAAAGCTTATTCTTCTATATAGCATGTTTCATCCTGAAGTCTTCCTAAACACTTACGGAATCATACACTGCTGCAGATACCATGGAACGTATTCACCTTTGAAGCACAGCATTGTTCATCCTCATATAGAAATTGAACCAATAGTTTAGAACAGAAAATGGTGAGGAATGCATTATTCACATGAAATTAGATGGGCAATTCAGGACAGCAGAATACAACTGTCTACTCTGAGATTTAGCATGGCTAAAGTTAAAACTCTTATCCTTACAGAAAAACCAACAGTGATACTTAGATTCTTCTCTTATCTCTTATTTGAAAAGGTATGTGTCTAACAATATACATGGATCTTGAATCCACTTAGAACATCAGCTTTAGTTCACTAATGATACCAGCAGAGAAATGAGTTAGAAGTTCTCAAAAAGTAACTTCTCTGTCAACAACTATTTCCTTAGCAATCTCTTTTAAAGAAACAAAATAATTTTTATAAATTACAAATTACAGTGAAAAGTTTCATTCTCCAGCTAAGTGCAAGGAGTTTCAATAGTCAGTGGTCTGAAAGAATTTCAGAAGCTTACCATACTATTATTTCTCCTGAAAGGCAAGTGCATTTCCTCTTTCTTCAGGTACAACTTTTTCCCTTTTTTCTTTTCTGCCCATAGCATGAAGTCTGTCTTTAGTTTGCAAATGTTCTCACACACCTATGCAAAAATATATGCTTCATCGTGTAATAAATTACAGATTTTAGTGCATATCCTGACTTGTACTTCAAAGGATAAAATCCACTGCTTATTTGCTTATTAAATAATATGTAAAAGAAGGCACATCTCAAAATTTGAGATAATTTCACTGTCACTTGGAACGTTAAGCCAACAACAGATTATCTTTTATTTGTGTGATTGTGTTGAGAAGTGGATGTCTATAATATTGCTTGAAAACAAATGTTGCAGATAAATGGAATAGTACAGGGTATGTTGTGAAAATTTCTGTCTGCTGGTCAAAAAGTGTGCTTAGTAATTTAAAAGGACCTTTTTAATTTCTTTTTTCACTTCTGTCTCGGCTTTTCCAATGTCACATTACATGAAATGGGTAAATGTCCGCAGAGTTTTGTAATCTCATTATAGCTATTAGTTTTATAATCCACCCAATAGTCTTTAGATAAAGATGTCTTACAGTCATTATGACTTGGGCCAAAGTACCTCAAAAATCCTCAGCAAGCCAGGTCTTCTTTAGCTGGAAGAAGTTGCAGGCATAGAGTTTAATCTTAAGTAAACAGAAACAAACCCAAGTATTAAGATATATGTTAAGATATATCAGAAATACAGTATGATGCACTGATTAAAAAGCATTGAGTATTCAGAAAATACTCATTCAAGTCTTGAGTCTGGTCTGAATTTGTGTAAACTTAGAGAAGTCAGTTAACCTCTTCAGACTTTTCTCATTCTGTAGGACTGAAGGTAGGAAAGCTGTAGGTGATCCAGAACTGCTTAGTTATTTCGATAGTCTGGTAGAAGATGTTACATCTATTAACAATAATATTATTTGCAGAATTCTTGTTGTGAGTAATATTATTAAAAAAAAATACTAATACTTTATTTTACACCTTCCAAATTGTTGTTCTGCCCTCCCAGGTACATGTATACATGTACACATCAGCACACATATAGCACAGCACAGCTGCACAGTAACAAAATCTATTTTCTAGGCTTTTCTAGATGAGTGTTTTGATGACATCTGTTATGGTAGTAGCAAAATAAACACGTTAGAAAAAAAGCACACATAAAGGGGGTAAAAAAAAAAAAAAATGTAGGAAGGTGTTTGACCTGTTTAAGCTTCAGTCAAACCTCATTCATTAGACCGTGTAAATATATCAGTCCCACGTCATGAAGACTATAGCTGACGTACTTTGGAAGAATAGCTTTTGGAAGAAAAATCCCACCCTTCACATTCTGCAGTATAAATGTCCTGTGGAGAGACACAGAACTGCAGACCCTAGGCTTGCCAATTCCTTATCTTTTCTGAATGTTAAATTAATATTTAAAGTTATTTATTCAAAGTTGACTTAACCACTAGAATAGGAAAGATGAGACAAATCAGTTGAAAGAAATGAAGTATAAGGAAACCAGAACTCTTTGAAAAAGTATTCCTCGGAGTAAATGTGTTGAATGAAGCCAGCAAGTAAATGATAAGGGCCTTTGCACTCTGGATATAAGAAAGCAATTTATCAAGAGTACATGAACTCTCCAGTGACCATAAGCCAAGAAGAAACCGAAGTACAGGAGAAGAAGTCCCTATAAAATCATTTCAAATGCTCAGAAAGTTTTGTTTAAAATAGCAGTGAGAAGCTTAGGTGCTGCAACATAGTCCATAAAATGAAAAGAAAATTAAATTTAAACATTGATACTCAGTAAAGTGTGTGATGTCATATACAATTCCATCATATTTAACTTCACAAGGGGATAAGAATTACCTTCATCCTGCAAACCACCCCTCCCCTCATCTCTAAATTATTCACGTCACAGCGAATAACATGAAATTCACACAGAAGGATAAGACAAACAAGCCAGCTCAAGTAGCAGTGAATTCATGACAGAATTTATGGTAAATCGGGGGACTAATTTTTAACATGTTTAAAAGGCTGGAGTTTAGGGTGTATCTGTTTTCTTTTTTTCCCTTAGATATTAAGTCTTAAACCCTTAACAGTCCAAATAATTGTACAGAGCTTCAGTCTTGTTCATCAGTTAATCATAAATTTTTGTAGTTTCTTATGATCTTATGAGTATTGTAGTCTCTGGGGTTCACCCAAGCACCCTTTTACTGTAGAAATTAAAGTTAATTGTGACCTTTGGAAACTAAGCCTGTTTCAGACTGCATCTGTGAATCACTCGGTGATAAATGGTGTCCCTCAGGGGTCCATACCGGGACCAGTACTGTTTAATATCTTCATCAATGACATAGACATCAAGTGCAACCTCAGCAAATGTGCAGATAACACCAAGTTGACTGGTGTGGTTGACATGCCTGAGGGATGAGATGCCATTGAGAGAGACCAAGAAGTGGGCCAATGTGAACTTCACGAGGTTCAAAAAGGCCAAGTGCAAGATCCTGCACCTGGGTCCGGACAACCCCTGGTATCAGTGCAGGTTGGGGGATGAGGGGAGTGAGAGCAGCCCTGTGGAGAAGAACTTGGAGGGACTGGTGACTGAAAAACTGAATGGCAGAGTGCATTTGCAGCCCAGAGAGCAAAACATATCTTGGGCTGGACCAAAGGAAGTGTGTCAAGCTGCTCAAGGGAGGTGATTCTGCCCCTCTACTCTGCTCTGGTGAGACCCCACCTGGAATACTGAATCCAGTTATGGAGTCCTCAGCACAGGAAAGACAGTTGGAGCAGATCCAGAGGAGAGCCACAAAAATGATCAGAGGGATGTAACACCTCTCCTATGAGGAAAGGCTGAGAGAGTTGACGTTATTCAGCCCGGAGATGAGAAGGCTCCATGGAGACCTTATTGCAGCCTTTGAATACTTCGAGGGGGGCTATAAGAAAGATGGGAACAGACTTTAATAGGGCCTGTTGCGGTAGGAAAAGGGGTAATGGTTTTAAACTAAAAGAGGCTAGATAGTGGAACACTGGAACAGGCTGCCTAGAGAGGTTGTAGACGATCCATCCCTGGAAATATTCAAGGTTAAGTTGGACGAGGCTCTGAGCAACCTCATCTGTAGTTGAAGATGTCCCTGGTCATTGCAGAGGGATTGGACTAGATGACCTTAAAAGGTCCCTTCCAAACTAAACCATTCTGCGATGCTGTTTATGTGAATCACACAGGTGATATTTCTCTGGAAAATAAATGCATCTGCAAATTTGATGTGTTTAGATGATTCTTTGGAATTATTTTCTTGTCTTTCCTTTAGCTCTGCTCTTATACTTAACCTCTTTTCTTTCAGCCTTGGACAAGCTTAGTACTCAGCACCTCTACCACCCAACCCAAGTGGAGATTGTGCAGTCCAATGTTGTGTTTGACATCAGCAGCCTGATGCTCTACGGTACTCAGGCTGTGCCTGTAAGACTGAAGATACTACTTGATCGACTCTTCAGTGTACTGAAGCAAGAGGAGGTTTTGCATATTCTACATGGCTTAGGCTGGACACTTCGAGACTATGTTCGAGGCTACATCCTTCAGGTAGGAAATAAAGCAAAGCATGTTTCCAAACCCAGTTAACTAAAATTTCTTTCGTATAGACATAGTGACCGTGCATCCAAAGAGGTAGAAGGACATGAAGTAAATTTAGTGTGGCATGTGACAACTAATGATGGTGTTGACAAAATAAAATATTCAATTTTTCCTAAACTAAAAAAAAATACCATAATATTTGTTTATATTTGCTTATGCTTATTGTAGGAAATACCTTAAATACTGAAAATAATGAGTTAGCTAGCTGCAAGGCTGCTTTGGTCATCAAAGGCAACTTTTCAAGAGCAAGTTTTCAAGAGCTACTGTTTGACTTAAGAAACTAAGATCCAAGTCAGCAGCTCCTTCATCTTTTCTTTCCTTTTTTTAGCGAGAATCTAATAAGGTGTAAATGAAATGGGGGTTGTGATCATGGTTGTGTTGAGAAGTATCTTTACATTGTAATGTATAAACGGGAAATCATGTTTATAAGGCCATTTTAAAAAGGTAGCTTTAAATAAAGTGTTACTTGCAGATTGGTTAAGATAAGGTAAGCAAACAAAACATAAAATAAGTAAACAAAAAAATGGACATGCTTGCTTTATGAGTGTGGTCATGAATATGTATGGTTGCTTATCTGAAGAATTTCATAATCTGTTGGGTTCTAAAGTGAATTATTACATTGTACAAGACTATTTCTGATTCAGAATCTAATACCACATGCTTCTGAGTTTTCCTAATTGCTGCTGACTTTGCAGGAGCTCTGCATCATATAGAAGTTATCCAGTTATTGAAGTAGACACACCTGAAAAACTTTGAAAATTCTAGTTTCTGATTTATTTCTTTACTTTCTTAGGCAATGATAGCATGCTTGGCACTGTACAGAAAATATGAGAATCCTTATCCCTGCTCTGTGCAATCCTGACTGTAGTTTTAAATTCCTCCTCAATTTTCTGTCCTTTATGTGAAAAAAGTAAATTCCCCTTATGTAATTCTATGGAAAACTTCATATGCTGTGTTCTTATATTTTGTTAAATGCTCTATACATGGATTTTCACAGAAAAGCATACTGAATTATAGAACAGTCCTAGAGAAAAACGCTATTACTTTAATAATGAGATCTTGTTATTCTTATAGGGATATCTACAGAATGGAGCTCTTCTTTAATTATTTTAGCATTCTCTCAATCATCCATTTTGTTAAAGCTAAATGTTGCACATGTTCAAATACAGTAGAATTAATTTTTCCATTAGCAGTCTAAAACTTATACTTAAGTATTTCCATGATATTTATACAATAGATATCTATAGGTGTTTGTACAATACATATGTATGGACATGTATTTATGGATATTAGATATTATATGTACTTTGGATAGATACATGACAGATATCTACAGAGATACTTCCTGTAATGGAATTTTGTGCATGTTGCATCATATTTTAAATTCTGGATTTTGAATGCTACTGATCAAGAAGGCTGAAGAAATATGATTTGCAAAGGAATGCACATAAAAAAAAAATGCATCCTTTCTAAGACATAACATTAGAAACTTGCTGTTTACTAAATGTGATTTATAGTTAGTCGTAATATATTGCAAGTGTAGAATATAATTCAGTGTTCGTTACAGACAAGACTGACTGAAATCAGTAGTTTTCTTGTTTCAAAGGTCATAGAATCAGGCTTGTATTGATTTTGTTTTAATTATCTGTTGGAATGATATTAATATATACAAGAATGGCTTGTAATATAATTACATAGAGGTTTATACAGAGTGAGATGGTGACCTATGCATCCGAGTGGTGTAAAGGCCTATAGTACAGTATTAGGTCAGAGTTCAGTTTATCTGGCTAAAACTCAATCACATTGTAGCCCTCAAGGCATTAATTTTACCATTAGTACATTCAACAACAGTATATTGAATATTATGTCAGTTAACGGAGAACAATTATCAATGTTAGTTAAGGGCAGGCTTTACAGTCTTGCCACATACTGACTTGGTTAGCGCTCAGCTGTGGATTGTGTTAGTAGGTGAACGAAGACCTATGATATGTGTAGTTGAACCTGCCTGTTAGTTTAGCTCTCCAATTTTAAAGAATCACAGACTGGTCAAGTTTGGAAGGGAGGTCATCTTGTCCAAGCCCCCTGCTAAAGCAGGGACACCTAGAGCCAATTGCCCAGGACCATGTCCGGTCAGCTTTTGAATAGTTCCAAGCATGGTGGTTCCAGAACCTCTGGGCAAAAGATGCATTTTGTTTCCACTAAAGCTAGGAAGCTCAGAAAAGGAAACTGCTTAGTAAAATACACATGAAGAGAAATCTTAGGAAAATTAATCAAATCTATGATAATAAAAAAATCTTGTTTAAAAAGTAACTCTATTGCAACTATCTGATAAAGAGGAGAAAAGGGCCATAAAGGGAAATTTGAAAAGAAATTTGTAGTAGCACTAGCATAGTAAAAGTGCATACAGATGAGAACTACAGGTGATGTCTTCTTTGAGCAAAAGCTGCTGTTTGATGAAGCTGATCATTGTAGAATTGGAAGTCTTCACAGACTTATTTGGTGTTTTCAAACTCAGCTTTGCCATACAAAAAGCTTCCAACGAAATGTCATGAGTGTCCTATATGAGAAACAGAAGTATCAAAAACCAAAAGAAATCACCCAGAATATTGCAGAACTTTGGGGTCATTGGTAGGTGGTCACACAGTGAACTCAGGAAGATCTGGCTCTCAGTCTGGAAGTAGAGTTCTTTTTAACTTGTCTGTGCAAACCTTTCAAAGTTATAACCTAGTCCAGTCAATGCTGGTGAGTTTACCATGCACTAATACATACTCACTGTATATCAAATGCATACATATATATCTCTAGGAAAATGTTTAAATTTGCTATAATGCGTCAGTTAGAGAAACAGCAACAGTAAACTAGCTTTTTTGTCTCTAATCTAATAAAATTAAGGTTTTAAACCTGTAACTTGATCACAGAATCATAGGATCATAGAATGGTTAAGGTTGGAAAGGACCTTAAAGATCTAGTTCCAACCCGTCTGCAACGGGCAGGGACACCTTCCACTAGACCAGGTTGCTGAAAGCCACTGGCCTTGAAGACCTCCAGGGATAGGGCAGTACCCCCTTTAGATACTGGAAGGCTGCTCCAAGGTCTCCCCCAAGCCTTCTCTTCTCCAGGCTGAACAAACCCAACTCTCTCAGCCTCTCTTCATAGGAGAGGTGCTCCAGCCCTCTGATTGTCTTCATGGCCCTCTTCTGGACTTCCTTGAGCAGGTCCAAGTCCCTCTTGTGTTGAGGCTCCAGAGCTAATTGTGCTGCAGATGCTTATGGGGGGGAGGGCAGGGTGGTGGAGGGGGTGGTGGAAATTTTAGGGTAGATACATCCACTCAATATTGATTATTTTAGTATTGCCTGGAATTTTATTTCCTCTTCAAGATGCATATCGAAACTCTTCTTCCCACGAAAAAAGAAAATACTTTTTCTCAGTAATTTTTGAGAAAAACCTCACCATTTGCTCCACTCGAGAAACAAGAGAAAACCAGTGCCTCTGTCTAGTTGTTAGTGATTCAATGTGGATGGGTTTGTTTGCAACATCCTCCGTTTGATTAATAATGTTTCTAAACAGCAGATTAAATAGCAGTGGGCAGAGAAAAATGCAGTATTTGTTGCTTTATTCAGTGGATACATTTAATGGACCACATGAAGCAAAGGAACCTGAAACCGGTGGAGGTAATGTGAAAAACTACCTTTCACATTTGGGCACAATCAGAACATTGCCAGTAATGGCTGAAAGGCATTAAGACCTGGCAAGCTTTCTCTAGCCTCTGTGCAATAAACCTAGTTTTTGATGAATGGATACTTACCTCTGAAACGTGAGTGAGTGACAATTTAGCCATCAGTCTTACCAAATTGCTCACAGGATTAGTGTTTTAGAGGAGGAGTTGTCCTCTCATCTGTAGAAGGGATCCTCAAAATAACTGCATAGAGAAACTTTCTGGACTGTGTTTGCTTCATGGACATCCAGAGCACTTCAGTTTTTAGACTTGTTTATCTGGTACCTATCTCAAGGAACTAAGTTACTGTATTTTACATGGAGCTGTTGGTGAGCCTGTAGGTTTTCTCTTTGCGAACAGCCAATGTAACAACTGTCTTTGCATGACAAGGTATTATTCTGTCAACACCAGTAGCTGGTGCGGGTCAGATTCTGCACCTGCTACTCAAAGAGGTGAGAAAGTTGGGGCTGTTAAGCCTGGAGAAGAGAAGGCTGCGTGGAGACCCCATAGCAGCCTTCCAGTATCTGAAGGGGTCCTATAAGGATGCTGGGGAGGTATTCTTTCTTAGGGACTGTAGTGGTAGGACAAGGGGTAATGGCTTCAAACTTAAACAGGGGAAGTTGAGATTAGATATAAGGAAGAAGTTCTTTACAGTGAGGTTGGTGAGGCATTGGAATGGGTTGCCCAAGAAAGTTGTGAATGCCCCATCCCTGCCGGTGTTCAAGGCCAGGTTGGACAAAGCCTTGGGCGACATGGTTTAGTGCGAGGTGTCCCTGCCCATGGCAGGGGGGTTGGAACTAGATGATCTTAAGGTCCTTTCCAACCCTAACTATTCTATGATTCTATGATTAGCGACTCTATTGATTTGGGTGAAGTTACTTTTGCTGTAAAGAACAGCTCAACTATAAGTAAGTCTCCAGTGCTGGTTAGATTCCAGGTGAGCTGAGTGAAGAAGTAACTTTGCCAGTTGTTCTCCTTTGCTCTGCCACTGAAGAATACTTTACCACACTTTACTACACCACATGTAGCTTAACTACGTGTGTCATTTCTCCCTAGCCAAGCTATCCCTAAACAAGCCAGGTTAGAAAAATCCTCCTGCTAAACATGCTAAACTCTGATTATTCTGAGAGGAAAGGGCTAGAGAGCAATTATACCATGAGCAGTCAAAAGCTGGGGCATTCAGCTTTTACACTGGTCCAGTTGCAGAAGATAAGATACGTGACCACAACTTAGAGGCCATAAACTGACTCTTTGCAAATAATGATTCAATGTTTTGAGTAACAGCTCAACACTTTTTCAACTGGTTTGTGACCAAATAGTTGAATTGCCTTAGTGTAAAAGCAGATTAGGTCAAGAGATTTGGAGAGAGACCAAAGAGATAAATTTGAGCATCTTTAATAATACCGTTCTTAATTTCTTTTCTGATCTTTCTCTGAGTAATCCCTTAGCACCTCATCCCCTCTAAGCAGGTAAAATATTAGCCATATGCACAGATGGAAATTACTTTATTGTTCTTAAAATTAAATATTGCCCAACATTGGCCTGTCTGTGGAGGATTTCAGAAAATCATGGGTTCTGTTGCTATCTGACTTCCTTTAGAGACTTTAGAGTCTTAGCTTTCCCATCTGTACTCATTTGCTTCCTTTTAAGGTGTTTGAACTTTTGCTATGGAGCCCAAGTGCAAGGGCTATTTAGTTAAACAGCTTGTCAAACGGCCTCCATTGCTTAAACATAAGGAACATCAGAAAGGGAAAAAACAAACAGCAGCTCTGAGGATATCAGCTTTTCCAAGGTAGATGAATAATGTCAGGTCATAGTAGCGATCATATCAAACTTTCAGTGTCCCACCTATAATCACGAGACATGTGAAGTTTCTGTCAGTCTTTTCCCCAAGTGCCATCAGTTGATTTACTGATTTTTAACTTTCATAAAATGACACCTGTAAAGTGGTGGTGTGCTACATGATAAAGAAAAGTAAGAGAAACAAGCAATCAAATTATTATATGGATGGGGAAAAAAAGGTTAGCCTTGCAACCCAGCACAAGTTTGATGACAATTATGCACCATTAATACACTAAAAATGGCTTTTGTATGAAGGTTATGCCTTTATTTAATTGATATTGCTCCTCCTTCCTCATTGGTCTGTTTGTCAATCTCTTAATTAATACTTTCCACTTTAGCTCTGACCACTGGAGGATTTCCATGCATTTTAAGAAGCAGTCACTCAGTCTTTCCATATATACTCTATGAGTATTACACCCTTTTAATGTATACTAAAACTGATGCAGGTAAAGGTTAAGAAGTTTATCTGGTGAAGACTGTAACAAAGCCAAAATACAACCAAAGTGTTTCATATGCAAGCTTGTATTTCCCATAATAACTGCCACCCACATTTAATTACTTGATAACGAGGAGAGTCACCCTTTTACAGCTTGATTTACTTTTTTCAGCTTTGTAGATGCTTCTGTCTTGTGGGGTTTTTTTACCCTTGTAACTGTTGTTAACATTCTCATGTGTTCTTTTGTTCTGACAGTGTTTTTCAACAGTGATCCTCTCAGCAACCAAATGCTCAAAGCTGGGCAACATCTATCCAGACTTCTACTCTCCTAGCACAGATGGGATTTAAATCTGGGTCTTTTTAGTATATGCCCGGCCTCTTTCTTGTTTTCTGTGCCTGTCTGTTCCCTCCTCCCTCTCTTTCCACTCCAACTTACTCATCCTGTTATCATTGCCTCCCATTCCCCCCACCCCCTTTTTTCTTGCTTATCTTCCCTTCTTCAGCCTCACCTCAGTTTCACTGCCCCTCCTTCTTCGATTTTGCCTCTTTAGCACAAACAGATGAAAAGGATCTGTTAGATGATGTGTGCATCTCCTGAGTTTTCCATTCCTCCCACAGCATCACTGCATGCTAATATTTGTGGCTGTGATCATCTGTAAGAGTTTCTCTTCTCCCATGTGAGTCAGTTTAGCATGACTCCCCTGCACTTCTCTGGAACAGAGATTCTCTGCTATGCCCCATGCTCTTTTGTATTCATCTTAGCCATACTTAGCTAGGAGTGAATATCCTATCCCTAAACAGAGGGTGGAAAAAGCTCAGATAAACTTTCAAGGACTGAAGAGGGAGATAGGAATCAAAGCCCAACTGCTGGGCCAGAGGGAAGCATTGTTGTGTGTTTGAGCAAAGTAGTGCCATTTGTTCTACAGTGTGAAGTGCTTTCAGATTTTCTCTGTATCTACACTAACTTGCCTAACATTTCCCTGCTGCTTTTGATGCTGTACCTCTAATAGTAATACTACCAATCACACTAGTGCTACATGACTCTATTTATCATGACCATTAGCACTTGAACTGGGAAAGAATAAAAATAAAATCCAAAGAGTTTGATGGCACTTCTGAATGCCACCAGGACAAGTTTCATGACAGCAGATGTCTCAGTGACATGAAAAGATCGTTTGGATTTCTGGAATATGTGCAGCTGGAGAGCCGTGGTATTGCTGCTCTGTGTCTTGCATCTTGCAAGGGTAATGAAGCAGAGGGCTGTATAACCCCTGGTGATCGACAGCAGTATACATGATGCTGGTTCTTAATGACTACTATGAAATAGCCAGCCTTTGTAACCACAGTGTTTCACATGGCTCAGAAATGCAAAGATGGTTTTTTTAATGCTGAAGACCATAAAGAAAAAAGAGAGAGAGACTTTTGTGTATCTGTGTTTTTTATACCTGGAATGTGTACTGTTTACAGTACTGGCAGTGAGAAGATCCCACTGACTGATGTAGTTTTACACCGCTAGGCTCAGCTACTGGGATGCAGAGCCATGGGAATGGCTGTT
Organism: Strigops habroptila; assembly: GCF_004027225.2. Classification (NCBI taxonomy): domain Eukaryota; kingdom Metazoa; phylum Chordata; class Aves; order Psittaciformes; family Psittacidae; genus Strigops; species Strigops habroptila. Next base: position 67,884,898 of record NC_044302.2, read on the forward strand.
ACTGAAGGTCTGTCAGGCATATGCCAGGACCATGTGTGCTTACTTTTTAAAGTAGAGTTGAAAATTTCTTCACCTGCCAAGGTTTGAGTTCATGGTTCTGTGTTTCTCTCGTGATAGTTGATGAAATCACAAACACCTAAAGTAGAGTGGGGGATGAAGGAGTTGGGAGCAATAGTTCACTCCCTCGGCTGGTTTAGGTGTGAGTGATGCCATCAAGCATTGCAGGAGAAACAGAGCCCTGAACTTGGGTCTTGGCAGGTAAGCCAAGGAGGAAACTATTTCCAGCTTTCTTGCTTCAGAATGTTCTTCTATTAACCATTTATGACCACAGAAGTTTTTTCATTAAATACGTATTTTTTCCATTAAATATGTATATATGTATGTGTATACATGCACATAATTAAATAGTCTATACGTTTTATTTATACTTCTAATAGATTTCAAGTGTGTGTCTGTGACAAAAGTCTCTGGTTTTGAGACTGATTCTCTGTGGACGAGGGGAAAGGAGAGAAGGGCTTTCTTCCTAGCCTTGTCTTGGCACTTTCTTGCTGACAGTACCATGTTGAAGCCTCTACCAGAACATATCCTGCACTCTGTCAAAGAAATATGACCACTGAGTTGAGTACAGGATCTTGAGATTACTGTCCATCTCAATTTTCTTGTAATAAATGCAGTGACCTGTTATAAGATAAAGAAAACACAAAGGCATAAAGCTATTGATCAAAGGGAAATGCGTGTTCATGTGAAGGTGAGTGCCAAGAATCCAAGGAATTATTCTTAAAAAATACAGCTCAGAGTTTAGAACTACTGCTTTTTATAGACGACACTCTTCACAGAGGACCTGAGGCTGAATTCAAATCATGGTTCTGGAGGTGATAAGGTGGTGATATTAACCATTCAGCTACACATCAATGGAGATTAACTCAATTAGAGAGTATGGAGTCCAGACCATGACACTTTAATGGATTTAAGACTTCCCAGTTTAGACACCTCTTGTTCTGAGTTTAGGGGTGGTTTTAGTTGTCTGTGTGTCAGCACTGGCTTCAGGCACTTATGAAATTTAGGCCCACAGACTCTTAGGAATCAGGAAGGGCCATAGAGAATCAAACTTGTCATCTGTCCAGCATCTGTTGGTTTACTGCTTTTCTTGAAGTCCAAAGGATCTCAAGGGGACTTTTTTCCCTTCCAGCCTGATCTTTCAATGAGGTGCTGGTGCCTGTCCTGAGCAATAACAAGGAATAGCAGTGAAGTGTGAGCAACTCTTATTAGGAGGGGTAAATGTCATTAGCACTTACTGTTGCCTTCTAGGCAGTAAGAACACAGCATTAAATGTAGATAGACAACCCTCTTTTACGTATCAAGGTACATTTTGAATCTAATGAAGATGAACTCATGTGTTTTAATTAAGAAATTTACTTTTCTTTCTTGTGCTGAAATATCTTCTATGATTTGGTTGTCATTTTGCACCATGTCCTAGAGTTTTGAATACTTCAGTTGAAGTCAGGAAACATGTATTATTCTACTGGCTCTAATATATTAACTTGCTGCACGAGTCCTTTGTGCTTCAGCTTGATTTCTCTCCTCCCCCACGGCTTTTACAAAATGTTCTAATCATCCCAATTAATACTTGGATGTTTTTAATTAATGTTTATGAAGTGCTTTGAGATCCTCTAATGAAATAGAATGTGCAATTATGATTTTTTTTTTTAGTCAAATTCTGAAACATCACCACCACTGGAACAGTAGTTTCAGTAAATATTTTTTAAATAAACTTTTTAGCAAATAGAAAGGGAAGAATTTGTTTCAGTTTTATAGTAGGGGAAAATATGTCTGTTTATATCCAACCTTGCTGGATTCTTCATGATGAATTTTGCCAGAATTTCACCCCAAAGTCTTACATTCATTCTCCTGGAAAGGATGTGTGAACAGTGGAAACCTGTGTTACTGTTGTCCTGCAGAGAAGGAAGTCAGTTGTAGGATAGTAGATTTTTAAGACTTCTGGCCCTGTATAGATCAGCATGCTGGGTTTTGTGTATATGTATAGCTTGCATAGTGATATGGATATGGTAATGGAGTTAACATCAGAACATTTTTATCCATGCAGTCTGGATAGTGGATGTCTTTAACTCGTGTCCAAGTTGACATATGGTGCTGACAAATAGGAATAGAGGAAATAAGCCTGCTCATCTGGTTGCTTGCAACTTAGGTTATGATGCACCAGGCTTTGCATTAAAACAATTAATGGCTCTCAGACTATTTGGAAGTAACTAGGACAATGCCTGTGTAGCTTACGCTGTTCAGCTAGCTCAATATATAGCCGAAGGAGTGTTTGGTGAATGGCTTCAGAAAAGGATAGTCACTACAGAAGGTCAGCATATTAATATGAAGCAGTTCAGTATTACTAGCCTCAAACACCTGAAGGTCATAAATTCAGATTCTGGATATTGGAGAATTGGTTTTAAAGATCAAATTTAATGCAGTATATTTTTGCTTTCCTTTTTATAATGGAGAAAGTTAGGTTTGTATTTTCAAGTTATTTCTTCCTGATTTGAAACCTACTGTAAACAAAGCAATGAAAAATTAAAACTTCTTTAGGTAGAAAATTAACACAAGAATTCTAAGAAGCAGGTACAGTAAAAACAAACAAACAAACAAAAAAAAAAACCCAAACCACCTTGTAATATCAGAACATTTTTTATAAAAGTGCAAGAACTAGCTATTCTGCTGTAGCATTCCTAACTATTAAATAAAACATGCTAACTGTGTAATGTTACAATCCACAAAAATGCTTTTGTCCCATATATTTTAGAAAGATTTCATTTGGTAAAATTAAGTTTAGTTTTAAAGAATTTAACTATTACTAATTCAATTGCTTTACATGTGTGAATGGATTTCCTCTTGATAAGAGCATTTCAAGCAGCACCACGTGATGCAAACGAGAGCTCTTCTCTGCCTTTTGTAGACTCAGAGACTTACGGGGTAATGGATATAAGACCCATGACATCCATTTTCTGCCACAGTTGAAGGCAGAGATATGTTTCTTGAGAGAAAAAGGGTGAGGAATTAATAATGTCTGTAGCAGATTTTTCATGCAATTGTGTTTGTTGTGAGGCTGCAGAAACCCTGGGTGTTACAGAATGTAAGAAGCTGTTCTGGGACAACTATCCAGCAGAAGTGGTGGTGTGCAGAGAAACAATGGCAGCAGCTTATGATATGCATACCATCTCTGACTTGATCACTTGCAGCCCTCGTTTGGAGGCTGTGGCTAGAGGAGACTGTGTTTCCTCAACCACGTACAGCTAGCAAGTTGATTTTACATGATGAGCTTAAGATGCATCTTAAAAGAGTGAGTTTCTCACAATGCCTACTTGTATATGTTCTTGGAGCCTGGTACTTGATGTGTCATGAACTGAACAGCCCTGTAGTCCTGCATATATTTCAGTTTCCTAATCTTGTTACAGTGTTGTCGTGCATATAGTATTAATTGTCCTAAAACTGTCCTATAACAATTATTAAATGCGAGGTTGTTTATTCTGGTAGTTGGAAGAGTGTCAGTTCAGCTGGAAAGAAGAGTTAGCTCTCTCATTGGGTCAATATAACCATTTTTCCTAGGCATGGAAACATTGTGACATAACTAACGTGAGCTTTACACTTACCCTGGAGTCACAGAAATAATAAAAAATAATTTTTTCAAAGTTTTTATTTGTTTGTTTGTTTTTGGTGAATATTAACCTGCAAGATCAAATAGATCAATGAAAATATAGTACATTAGCATGGAACTGCTTGTTCTATCAATGTTAACATGTTTGGAGCAGGATAAAAATGTCAATGCAATAGGAAGTTTCATAGACTTTGAAGCACTTGTGAGAATTTAAATGTCAAACCAGTTTGAGGTGCTTCAGAAGTGCTGCAGACGGAAAATTTGAAATTAAAGTATACATACTCCCATGCCTGAATAATAGCTTCAGTAACATAGTATGAATTTCCAATACTAGTCACACCAGACTTTAGATGTGCGTCTGTAATGCATTTGCCCTTCACCAGTCTGTTTTACGTTGTAGTACTCTGTAAGTCTCTCTTTAAGGTACTTGCTTTCATCCCAGCAGAGTGTTTACCCTTAGTTCATACAAGATAATTGTCTGGAATCAGCAGCTATTGCTCTGTACAGGAGTCCGGGGTTTGTTTTTGGTTTTTTTTTTGTTTGGTTTCTTTTTTTTTTTTTTTTGTGGGGAGAGGGGGGTGTGTTTGTTTGTTTTTTGTTTGTTTTTGGGGGGGTTGTTTGGTGGGGTTTTTTTGTGGTTTTTTTTTTTGGTTTTGGGGTTTTTTTGGGGTTTTTTTAGGGGGTGTTTGTTTTTTTGTTGGTTTTTTTTTTATCTAGCTATTCAAAGGAATGAGACTCATATGACAATGTTTTGTGTAACTGCTTTCAGATGGGAAGGAAGGTGCTGCAAATCTACGAAGTCTCTATATGCTTTTTGTCTGTGGCTTGGTAGTGAAGAGAGACACTGGTAGTTCCTACACTGAAGACAAAGACCCATCCCTTCTGAGGCATCAAAGAAACTGTACTAGAGAGAAAGGGGGGAAAAAGGTTATAAAAAATGCAAACCAAAAGAGGTCACAGGGTATTGGACACTAGAGACATAAAGCCATAGGGAGCCAAACATAATTTGTTACCTGGATAACTGCTCAGTCACTGTCGAAAGTGAGTCCTGATTTCAGCAAGGTGCCTATGCATCTACCCAGCTTTAAACAATTAATGCCCTTGGCTTCAACAGGGATCTGCTCACATGTTTAATGTTAAGCATATGCTTGTATAATTTTCTGCATTTGGGTCTCAATGAATGTATGTATGTCAGCTTGGTCAGCTGGGGTCACACAACAGTTCCCTTCCTGTAAACATTGCCCTTTACTTGAAAAGGAATGAATACTAGGTTGTGGTAACTGTATGAGAAAGTATGTTTCAATTGAAAATTGTATGTTTCTAAAGATTCTTTCTTTATTGTTAATGGTTTTCACTGGGGTAGGCTCCATCTCTCTCTGCACTGACATTTATTACATCTCTCAAATCAAGGCCACAAGGCATGGACCATTTGTGGCATGGTTTGCACATGGAGACTCACTAATTAAGCAGAATCTCATTATGAGGTCTCCAAGTCAGTTTCACCATGTTCATGAAGACTAGGACCTCACTAAGCAAAGGTCTTAACTTCTTTGGTCGAGGCTGCTCTGCTTTTTTTCTTTCCTGACCCAAGCAGGAGTTTTCTGGGGTAGGTGGAAGAAATTATAAGTGAGCACAAGGTCCTTGCCCACCTGACCATCTCCTTCCCCAGTTTAAGCAAAAATAAATTTTGAAGTAGGAGGGAAACAAGGGAAACAAGAATTTAATCAATAATATGTGCAGATAGAGAATTTTCAGAAGGCTACTAATGCCAAATCCCACCTATATTCAGTTCCTGAATCTCACTGTACCTTTAAAAATGATGTTGTGACTGCTTGATTGTTTTATGCCTAAAAGTTAAGTTCTGTGAAAATCAGTTTCCACAACACGTAGTAGTTAATAAAAATACTTTAATGGCCAATTAAAGTAAAATGTTACGGTCTCACTTAGCTTTGGCTGTATATTTCAATATTGATTCACAGTGCTAGAAGTTCAGATACTGAGGAATCATACCAGTTGACCATGAGAACTGGAATGAAACAGATGAGGAAAAATAAATCTTACGAAAAGCAGAAAGCAAATTAGGTGTAAGCTTTGCTAATATCACATCTACCCCCAACACACGCATGTGCATGCGCGAGCACACATTCATGGAGGGCTATTTGCCTTTTGGTGATGTTCACTTTGGAATGCTTGAACTGAAAGATTTGGACCAAAACTTACAGTTATGGTGCTGAGCCAGCTTATGTCCTTATATTTTAAATCCTCAGAAGCTTTTTGAAGTGTGAACTTTTTCTGGCTTACATATCTCCTCCACAGAGCATGCAAGAGCACAATACCCCTATGGCAATGAAAGGAGAAGTGGCAGTAACCATAGATATAAACAGTTTGTTCCCTCCGCCTTGGAGGAACCCAGCTGTTGCTGACTAGCCTTCTTTTTTTGCTACCATTTTGCAATCTGTTTGAGACTGCATTTCAATAAAAACTGAATATGGAGCTTAAGCATATAGTTTGATACTAAGTGCTTAATGCCTCACTTTTTTTTTTTTTTAATTAATTAATTTATTTTTTTAATTTATTTTTTCATAAGATTAGGCATTTGACACATTTTGTTGGAGGTCAAAGATGTCTCCTTCTGGAGACATCTAATGCAGGGATTCTCAGTGCTCTATGAAAGCCTTGAAGTCAGTGAAGCTTTGCTTATTGTCTTGGCACCTGGCTGGTCTTGCTGGTATTTAACTGCTCATGATGCTCACATTATGAGAACATTTCCAAAATCCTGATGTGTTGGGGTTTTCTTATTTTGTTTGTTTTGTGGGGCTTTTTTTTTTTTGGTGGGGTTTCTTTGCGGTTTTGTTTTGGGTTGTTTTTTTTGGTTGGTTTTTTTTTTTTCTTGCTTCTTATAGTACATACAAGAAAGAGAAATAGATTTGAAAGATTTTTGTCCATGCCACTTTCAATATACTCAGTAGTACAATGTTTCATTCCTTTGGGAAAAAATGGGTAACTATATTATTGTAGGTATTGTGAGAACATTATAAGCTTAACAATGTGGCTTTCGAACTTGGAAGGGGGCTGAAGATAGAAAAAAAAATCTCTATAATAGAAATATATTATTTCTCATATCAAAAGAAAACTTCTTCGAAAACATTTCCTTTGCTTATTATATTTTTTCCCCCATTTATTCTTGTCAGTACAGGACACATTCAGCATCTGTTCTCTTGCAAAGCCCTCAGGAAAAATTAAAAAGCTGTTCTTGCAAATTCATCATTATTATTAAGAACCATAATTCACCTCATAGTTATCTCGGCCCTTCTCTAGCTCTTATCTGCACTCTGTGATGACATTGCCTTCTTGAGCAAGGCATCGTTCCAGCCTCATCTCATCTCTCCCACTTTAATTTGTACCGATGCCTTGCAGTTTGGTGATAGGCAGTTGTTCGTGCTTGAATAACCCAAGATTTGAATTCTACAGTTTGTGGCATCCATGTAATGCTTAGCAGTGGGTACAGCTGTTAACTATTCGCTTATAAATAATCTTTTTCCCCTCTCAACCTGTCTCCCAGGTAGTGTACCTGTCACCATTAATAACTCATCGGTAGCTCCCGAGTGGTTTGGCCCATCACTTGTCATTCACAGTGGAGCGCTGCTCTAGCCTGCTATTGAAGTTCATACAAGCTCCTTCAGCTATTCACTCCTCCCAGCAGCTGTGCTGTTTCATGTCCCTGACTTGCAGGAAATTGCAGTGATGGGTTCTACCATTAGACTCCTCAATTGTCCCCTCTCATAGCTGGCTGCGTGCCAAGCCTTGCCGCTGGGAAGTATAATGTTGTCTGCTCCAGAAAGTGAGATACATTACAAATTGTTTTAAGTAAGCTCTCACCCAGCCACGTTGATTTCACCGGATGTGTAACCCTGGAGTTTGTTTGGACCAGTATATGTAGCAGTTATATGCACACATCTATTTAATACTAAAAAGTTTTTCTTACTGTTTATTTTTACTGTGGTAGTAGCCTTACTGATGTACATGCTCCAGAAATCTGAACAAAAAGACAACTGAGACTCTGTATTGATTACCTCTTTGAGCATGGGAAATGGAGAGAAGCTGGAAGTGACTGTGTTGCCACCTCACTATAAAAGATTAATTTTTTACTCCATTACTCTGCATAACAGAAAAGTTGTCCCTTCTGTTTGAGAATGATATGATTCCTTTCCTAAGGAACACTGGCTGAGGTATTTATTGTTACCTGATCTCTCACTTAGTAGAAACTTACTGTAAGCATGGTTCAGTCTGTGGACAGGGTATCATTCAAGGTCAAGGCAATAAAGAAGTCTCATGAACAAAAATAGTGCTTTGGAGAGACGCTCTGAAGTGGAGAAATACATAGCTAGCTCCTATATTAGTTTCATAGCTGTTGGATTAAGACAGTTTCTGCTTTACTTATTTCTTGAGTAGAAACTGAGGTGAAGTAACTTGCACCATTTAACAACTGTGTTTACATTAGTAGAGATAGTAATCTTTGGTTTGAATATTGGGCTTGAATTAATTGCCAATGTAAAAGTTTTCTGGATGTCCTTCTAACAAATCCATGAAAATCAGAACTTTTCTGCAGGTATAGCACTGCAGGAATGGCACTGCAAGAAGCCACTACTGGGAGAGAGTGTCCGTGCTGACTTTGTGTGGATCATGAGTAAGTGGCAACTCCAAGAGGCAGACATCCCATGCAAAAAGACCCAAAGGCAAAAGAGTCCCTCCAAACTCTTTGTAAAACTCTAAACCACTGATTGTATGGAGGCACATTGTTAATGGTTGAGCACTGCTGGCTCCTCACAAGAATATTCTACCATGTGTACTTGAGGCTTTTCACCTGGGCTACAAATTGAATAGTAATCTCCAGTGAGGAACACTAAGTTAGCAGAAGTGGCTTGCCCAAAGTAACACTTCAGTGAGGTGAGCCAGAAGTGGAATATTTGACCCCTAATTCTGAGATGATGTAATATTCATTACCGAACTATCTAGCTAGAATGCTGACCTTACTGGATTAGGTGCAACCTCCATTGAAGTCACTGGGAGCAATTCCACTGCATGCAGGGAATGAGCACCGGAGGTAGGTGCTGCTTTAGACTTTATTTGAAGATGCAATGCAGGCAGTGTGTTGAGGTGGTGCTGGCCCTGTAAGGAAGGTGAACTTCACCTTGTGAAGGAACTGGCATGGATCTTCCTTTTGAGCATCAGTATAATGGACTGTTCCACTCTCATTGGTTGCTGGTTAGAAGCTCTTCTTTTTCTTGAAATAAAAGCTTCTTTCTCACAATTAATTATTAAGGGTTCCAGGGCTCTATTATATATTTATATGTTCTTGAGAGCTCTTCCCTTACATGCTGTCTTTCTCTCATATTGGTGATATAATATCATTCTGATAGCTGTTCACTTGCTTCATTTCTCTCTGTTAGTCTTTGGTCCTGTCACCCAAACAAAAGGACATTGTAATGCAAAGGGGATTAGAGACCAGCAAGGACTGGAAGCACTGTAAATTAATGGAGACTATTTTTAATTCTAATAAAAGCAAATTCTGTATTGATTTGGAATATTTAGGGTCCACTTTAAATTTTAGAAAATTTTACCTTACTGCAGACTAGCTGTGCTGTGTGGTTTGTGGATCTCTTTAGGTACAGAATCCTTTCCTGAGTTTTTGGTTCCAGTTGTTTTCAGCAGAGAGATTGTCTGTCCCCAAGTTTACTACCAATGTATTTTCTTTTTTGCTTTCCTCTCTGTCACACCATTGTTTTTTCTTGCACCTCTGTTAGTGTGAGTAGTCATTCCTCAAAGAAATCTTTGAATATACACACAGACATGCACATTGACTCACATTCTCCCCTAGCTCTTCAGCAGTTGCTCTCAGAAGGCACTCAGGCATCACTTCTCAGACAGTAATGCATGTTGCTGGTTTGCTTTATTGCTCTCTGTTTGGTTTAAAGAACTTGCTTTCTGCTGGACACAGTGGGGTTAAAAAAAGAGTTAGTGGTTTGGCACTTTCCAGCTGCTTCTCAGGAGAATATAAAGTGCCTGTGGATCAAGTCCAAACCAGTGGATGTTTAAGAGAACAAGAGAAAAAAAAAAAAGCTAGCCGAAGAGCAACATTCTTGTGTGACTTCATTACCTTCTGTCGTGTTAAAAAAAATTGTTTTGCTTTACAGTTTTAAACACTCAAAAAGTTAGAAGCACCAAATGACCTCCAGGCCTGTTGGCTCTCCAGACTCAGTTTATCAAGTCTCCTCTGCCTTTTTCCCTGTAAAAATCCAGAGTGAAGTGTGAAAAGCATCAGAAAATCTCATTTGTGCCAGTGCAGCCTTTTAGTCGCTTGCCAGCGCCTTCATCTCTTCATATGTTTCTAGCTAAGGTCTAACATGGAACAAAAACCCGACAGCAATAGAGACCAGATGCCGGTATTTCTTTTCTGTCACTTGGCTGCTGAGCAGATGGAATTTATATCAATCGGGCATGCTAGGAGGAAGAGGCCGTGGCAGCCAACATGTGGAACTGAGGCTGAGTGACATTTTTGCTAATGTTTTGTCCTTGTAGAACATTATGCTTCCTCTTTGCTTATGAGCTGTGGTTTTCCTGACTCAGACGAGGTTCCAAACCCAGCTGGAATGGTTGTCTGCCCACTGCCCCCCTTTTAAGGGAGTGCTGGGAGCAATGGAGGAGTAGTGGGGCCCTGCACAATGGAGCTCTTTATAAAAATACCTGACATCTGCATGCAATGCACCAAATCATCTTAGCTGAGCAGAGAAATTTCACTGGGCATTACCAGTCACTTTTTGTCTGTTTTTGTGTGCTTGTTTGATTTATATAATGAGTGAATGCCTCTGGCAAAGGAGTACTTTGAGCATATTATTGGACAGGAGCAATTTTCCAAGAGGTATTGTCATACATGGTCTCAGAATAAGAGTATTATGGGGCGCGGGGAAAGAAATAAGGGCAAACCAGGATTTTTTTCTTTCTGTTTTCAATCACCTCTTTGGGGGTGGAGGTGGGGGGGGGGGGGAAGGAGAAAAAAAAAGTGGGGGGGAGGCAAAATCTTGAGCATAAACTACTCCAGTACCCAGTTGGTGAGGCCATTCTGCAAGTGGAGATTGTGTACTGCAGAAACCATAGGATGAACGTGGACAGGAAAGTTTTGGAAACTGATATCAAGACTACCTATGCACAAAATGTAAGTTCCAAATGAGGTTGCCAAAATCAGCAAAGAAACAAAGCAATGAAAGTCAGTTCATTTCAAGAGTACAAGGAAAAAAAAAAGAGTTGTGGAGGGAGTGCCATGGTAGTGTGGTTTGTGTTCTAGCTCTGAAACTGCTCCTCCTTCCCATGAACAGCAGTATGATGAGTAAACAGAGAGCTTCTTGTGGGTAAGGAGCTGTACAAATCGAACTTCAGTATCAGGAATTTATGGTTATGCCCAAGTTAAATGCTTTATAATGACTTGTTCAATTAGTTTTAAATCAAGCTTAGACTTTATATAAAATTGAAATAAAAATTTTGAGCACTTCAATTTGGCAGAATTTGTTGCACTCTTTAAAGGGGAGTCGTGCAGGCAACTTGGGTTTTTTGATCCCTGAAGGTTTCTGTTTGACCTGCGTGTCTCATCCTAAACTCTCCAGCCAGCCTCCCTTCATCTGAGAATGCCTTTGTAGCTTGTCAATTTCTCCTTTGATTCATCTGGAGGGGGTCACGAGAGAGTTGGTGTGAGGTGTTACCTTCTCTGTCATGTTGTGAGTCAGCTGTCTGAAGGCAGCTTTGAGCTGGTTTAGGAATGGAGAGCTGAACACATCCTTGAACTGCAGCCTCAGAAGTGCTATAACGCATACGCATCCTGATAGAACTGCTAACCCATCCTGGAATTTTGCACAGGTCTGATGTTTTACATACTCGCATTGCCAGTTACATGGAATCCAAGACATTTAGCTGATCAGTCAGGTAACAAGTCACCACGAGGTATGTTTTTGGTGAATATGAAGTATAGTAACTTCTTTTAAAAGGCAGCGTGCCATATTTAATAACATAGGAGTAAAGCAATGTGTAAGTGTTAGGTGCTAATGAGATGAACTGAACTACAATGCAGCCCAGTGCATCAGGTGGAGGCCACATGCAGTCTTACAATATCTTGCATGTCATCAGCTCAGTTATATTCCATTCCAGTGTAGCACAAATAGCAGCTTCTAGAACCAAACCTTTTTTTCTTTTCCTTCTCTTACCTGGCAGTGCTCTTTACTTGGTTGAACTGAGACCATAATAGGCTAATTTTGTAGCCTTCCTCGAAGTACATCTATTTGTGATCAGGAAAGTGTTCGGCTTTTCTTTGTTTTCTTTTTTTCCCCCCTCTTCTCTAGTCATTATGAGAGAACATGTAATCAATAAAACACTTTTAAATCTGATCTGTAAAATTAAGCTGGAGGAAATCTATTACAGAATTCTTTTCTGCTTCTCATTTCTGATAACTAACATTTCCACACTGGTTTTGTCACATTAAAATATGGGAAGAAAAAAATTCCTTGGTTTAAAACCATGTTCATGATTAGACTTATTGGTTTCATATTGTGATGTTTCAGAGCAGTGTAAGAATAGGGAGAAAGGAGGAATTATCATAGGTCATAGACTTTGCCAATAAGTTTAGAATTATTCATAACTGCAAATGGATGGATGGCTCTGACTTTCCCTTGAAGAATGGGATGCGTATCTTGACTCCTACCTCCTGAACTCTTGCATACACAGAGGTAAACAAATATGCTTTTTATGTGCCATTGCTGTAAGTCCATAGTTCTCTACAAGGCTTGTGGAAATAATTTTTCTTTTTATTATTTTAAGTTGTCCCCCTCCCCCCCCCCCCCCCCCCCCCCGGGGTAAAATCAGTTAGCCTGTGTTTGTGACAGGATGTTAGTAACAGTTTTCTGAGTTTTCTGGTACTGATATTTTTTTTTAGTATTATTATTTTTTCATGCACGTGGAAACAAAGAGGATTGTGTCACTTCCTCACATCATTTTAAGCGTCACTACGGCTGCAGATCTTGACTATTATTTCATTATATTTTGCTTACATACAGTATAAGAGAAAAATTGCCATATAGGGGTATGTATATCGGTGATGTTTCACAACCCAGCTGAGCAAGTGTTTCTCTCCTTCACATACACAATCATGTACACGCATGCGCATGTGCGTGCACACCACTGTAGAACAGCACATAAACTTAATAAATCTGAGTCTTATCTGAATCTGCAACATTTGGGGGAATTGCGGGGAATCCTGTCAGCACACACAGCCTGTGAAACCTCACATAGGTTTGGAATACAGGTCCCAGATATTCCAGCCATGACATGGCACTTCAATTTACACTCACTCTTGAGCTCTGTGTTTTGTATACAGTATGTCACTTCTCTGTTTTAGCTGTATCTGGATGGCTCTGATCAGTTTTCAGCCACAGTAACAAATAGTGAACTTTAATACCAAAGATAATAGAACTGTGCAGTCATCTTTAGTTTTCTCATTAGGGAATGGTTGCTAGTATTGTTTCTGATTTTGAGGGAATCAGAATCAGAAAAAGATTCTGATCTTTTTATCTAGGGAAGAAAATAAACCTGTGGGTAACGTGAAGTCATGAAAAGGTCATTTTAGAAGAACATCCAGAAAGGCAAAAATAGGCTTGAGTACCCCAAAATGACTCTTCACAGTTGCTTCTGTGCCACCTGTCCATTTTAAATGTAAAAATGCTAGGTATTTAAATACTCAAATAGGGGCCAAAATCTGAAGATACATTTTTAGAGACGGTTTTCAAAGTTAGGTCCAAATTTTTCTTTCTGTCCCTAGCAAAATAAGCCTCTGCATCAGTACGTCGTTTTCTTCATATAGCATTGGGAGGAACTTCAGCATTAATTGTAATGCTCCTTTGCTGTGAGTAATGAAAACAATATTAGACTATACATCTTGGTAAGATTGTTCAAATTGGACTCTTTATCTGTGTTAGCATATGATGGCATAGCATAACGAAGCAATAGCATGGGTGTGTCAGATCACAAGTAACAGTCTTCTTAGATTTTTAGCAAATGGTATATGTAGCACTCTAGAAAGAAATCAATGCAACAAGAAGTGTATTGTTTTTCTGTGAAGAAATCCAAGCAGATTGAAAATAAATAGGACATTTGGATATTTCGTGATCATATATGCAACACAGGGACAGACGCAAAAAAAAAAAAAAGCAAACCCCACCCTACAATGAATAATATGCGTTTGCGCTGGATTCGCAATTCTTTTAGAAATCTCACCGGGTTAAAAAAATAAAAAATCATGCTCACAGAGTTGAATATTTAACAGAATTTTGTGGCAGAGGACTGGAAAATACAGAAGAGCTCTTGTGTTTACCGGGCCACCCCGAAAGGCAAGAGGGCATAAGGCACTTATAAACAGTGGCAGAGCACAAGCAATGTTGTCTTTGAAAAGTTTTCATTTTTCCCTTGAATCAGCTACAGTCTCTTGCTTGAGGTCACCACAGTTTGCAATCTTTGGCAGAGGGCTTCTTCCATTTTTGGTAGTGGCAGTCTGAATTTTTTGGAAGTGTTTTCTTCTCAAACTGCCATTATCTTCCAAACCTGTTTCATGTTATCATTGTCAGATGCTTCTTCCCTGAGTTTCTCAGAACAAAATGTGTTTTCCTGGGAATGGGCTGTGGGGGTTTTTTAAGCTTGGAATTGAGAGTCATATGGTTATGATTTGAGAATGTCAAGCCTGATTTTTTTTTAAAGCAGTACCTTTTTCTCTGGGCAGTGAACTCACTGCAGAAACATCAAAGGGAATGTGTGCTGCTGGATCAAGGTGATTTTTTTTCTCAACCACATCATTGCCAGCTGTGGTGTTTATGATTAGAGGCAGGCGTTCCAGACACCTCTGAGTCCTTGCTAAGCGTCAGATCTTTAACGGGATCTATCCCAGCTGAGTGACACTAAACAGGCAGCCGGGGGGGAGTTGGTGGGGTAAAGCAATAGAGGAGGAGGTCTTTGGTACTCAGTGCACTCACCAGCCAAGCTTATAACAAACTCCGCTAATGCTAGGCTTTAGGCTGCCTAGAGGCCCTGCATTATGCCTTTCAGACCTGCTTTCATTAGCAGAGGGGATGACTAGAGCCCAGCAAATGCTGTCATTGATCCTCTCACACTGAGTGCATGAATGTGCAGCATTCAGGTCACAGACTACTCAGCTTTGAAGCAGCTCGATTTCACACTCCTGACAGCCACATACTGTCGACTCGCCAGAGCTGACACAATTCCCTCTCCGATCTGATTCTCTGCTCTGTGCAGCTAACTACATTGAATTCCCCACAGATGCTCCTTCTACTCGAAATATTAACACTTGTTTACTGGTCCTGTTGACATAAGAATTCTGCAAATAGCTAGCACTTCTGTTAGCAGCTCTCTTATTTCATGCATTCTTGGTTTTGCTGCCTTTCTTGCTGCCCACTTTTGGAGAATATTTTAACTGTGTCAGTTCTAAATTATTTTCCTGAGCAGAAAACAGGCTGCACTATCTTTCTCAGAATAAAAGTTGGAAACCCAGATTAGATCCAGAGTAGCTGCAGAGTTCCAGATCTTTTTGCTGTTAATTGGGGCTTTGTAGAAGGGAGGAAATTTAAAATCCAACAGTTAGCACAGAAGCCAGCTGTCTTGTGTTTGAGGTTATGGTGTGGAAGCAGGTATTGTATATGGCACCTTAGAGGCCATCCAGAATAAAGGTCACGTAATAAAGGCGCCAGTTAGAGCAAAACCCAAAAGAAGAACATAAATTAGTCAAACATCACTGTTAAAGAAAATCAAGACAGTACATTATGCTGAAATTGCTGGATCTTTTCCAGTGCCATTGCAGCAAATCTTAGCAAGTTCACTTAAAAAGGGCTTTAAAAAATTCTGGTGAGTAAAGATCCTGTTTCCAACCATATGCTGATTTTACATTTCATTGTCTTCTGACATTCCTGAGCTTGTGCTGAAGCAATGGAGATCCAAATCAGGATGGAGGAACTGAATTACTTTGTGGCATATAGTAGTAAATACTTCTTAAGTCAGGCATCTCAGTGTAAGGATTTCTTGGTTTTGTTTTGAGTCAGAATGAACAATAGTAGTTGTTCCAGTGGAAGAGAGAGGAGTTCCTGAAATAAATTAAGTCTCATTAATGTAAAATCAGCACAAGATGAGAATCAAGCTGATTTGGCCACGTGGTGAGGAAGATAGGCTCTGAGCATGTCTTTGTGTTTAAGTCTCTCCCTGTAAGTGAGCCTCAACTCTCCTGCAATGTCTGGAATTGAGGTACCTCCCCCCCGCCCCCCCGAAATGAACACTGAAAACTTGACTTGGGAAAACTAAGCATTGATTAATACTGTTTGTCTGTATTATAAAACTGAGTTTGTTTTCAGGATTAAAAATCTTGAAGCTCCATTTAAAAAATACCTTTAGTTGACTTGCACGATCTAGCCAAGTCTAGACCTAATGAGTCAACCAGTTCTCTGCAAGATCTTTAAATCTTGAGATTTTGAGATTTGTTCATCATTGAGGGCCATGACACCATCTCCCAGCTGATTTCCCACCACCACTTATCAGGACACTTGTCTGCCTTTTTTCTTTTCTTGCTCTCTTTATCTCTTGTCACTAACTCAGCTCTTTTCAGCCTCTGGTCAAGCTTTTCTTTATTTTTTTTTCCCTTGTTGCCTGTAATCATCAATCCCTTATAGTCCTGTTTTTCCTGCTTTACCATCATCTTACTTTTTTATAAAACTACACTGGGAAGGATATTGGAGAAGAGAGGTTTGTTTTTCTTAGTCTGCCTTCCTCCCTGAAACAGAAGAGAGTAAATGAACAGGGTACAGTTCTTTTACTTGATACCGTATCTTTTATCTTCTCTAATTCACTAGTCCAACAATCTAGAAACAGCAATCTTGGGATCCTGTTAGCTGTTTTCACCAGTGGGGAGTGTTGGTTGGGATGCTTAGAGCTACATTTGATAAGGAACTGAGCTCTTGAGTGATTCACATATCAAACCTGAAGAAGTGAAATGGTTTAATAATTTTTCAGTTCAACCCTAGAGTGTCAACTGCCTGTCCCAGTGTAATTATTTAGTAAAAGGGGGAAAGGAGGACAAAGGAGGGAAATTGAAAGGGTAACATCTTTTAAATTGTTGCTATTATGTCAGTAGGTTTTACAGTTGGCATTATTTTATGGTATGTTTTACGCCTCCCCAGTGTACCTCCCCATGTCCTTCTCACAAGAGTCTGCAAAGATATTTTCACAGTTTGTGGCATATATGGAGAACTACAGGAGTGCAAAACTAAATTTAGGACCAGTGTGGTAAGCATCACCAGATAATTTAAAAAATATAAAAGGTCGAATACAAAGAGACTAAGTTGAAGCTCCAACTAATTATTACTCAGCAGTGATGACTAAAAATTTAGGACATTTTATTTCATTTCTAGTGGGAGTGTCCCACCTAACAAATAACATTTATCCTCACTTATCCTTGTGGCTAGGCTTGAAAGAGTAGGAACATCTGTGAAAATATGCGTATCTGTGAAAATATGCGTGGCCTAAGAAAGCGGGAGTTTGAAAGTATCTTTAAGGTTCCTTCTCTACCTGAACATAGTTTCAGATAAATGTACTTCATAATAACTTAATTTGTCTTAGAAGGAAAAAGCAGATGGACAGGAAATACTGTAGAATTTTGAAGATATAAAGGAATTTTGGTGACAGGGAAAAGGAGTGTATTTTTGCTGACACATCCACATTTGTAAAAGATTGATGAGGAACTTCCACATTTAGAAATCTGATGAAATCCCTACCTTTAAAGTGTTGTAATTATCTTTCAGAAGTAATGGAATGTAGAAGAAGACAAAGGGAATAGGTAAAGAATTTGGATGTTGACTTCCGAAAAAGAGCATGTTTAATACTGCTGTAAGTATCACAAACATGCCATATGAGTATCCCCTTGTGTTAAAATTTCATAAACTAATTGAGTTCTTTTGCTTCAGTAGTATACAGGCTGATTTGAGATGCCATAGATCACACCAGAGAAGGAACTACAGGCAATACTTTGAAGTTTCTTGGCCACAAAATTTGTTTGGGTTGCTAATGGCTATTTCTTGATATTTTTTGGTTTTCTTCAGACTTTGTCTAAAAACTGCAATGCATCCTTGAAAGTTATATAGAATATATACACCTACAGTCTGTGTAGTATAAGTATCACACAAAGCACAGTGAAAGTATATTGAAATTGCAGGGTGAAGCATTCAGTAGCCAGGAAATTCTGTACCTGAGATTGCAGGTTATCTTCTATTCTCTACCTTTGGGCATATACATACATGATGTGTTTCTTGATTCCATAAGCACATGCTGGTGGGGTCGGAGATGACATTGGGATTTGGGTTTGGGTTTTGTTTTCTTGCCAATAGTGGCTATTCAGTATTTATTTTGTCCTTCCAGTGAGTGGTTCTGGGAATTCTTTTGCTTCATGATATAAACCCTACCCTACTCTGGATATAGAAGTACTGATTTACTTTTAGTCTGTTCTGCAGTGCTCATTGAAATACATAGCAGAAGGGTTCCAAAACACTGATGGTATTTTTTCTCTACCTCCTTACAAAGTAAATGTGTGGGTTTATTTCCACTTTGTAAGATGTTTGAAAGAGTTTTATAAGAGATCTTCTAAAAGAGAAATATTTTGGCCATTTCTTTTGATGTTGCTTTTGCAGATCTTCAGGAAACAGAACATGGTGTAAGTTTTGGTCTGTTCAGAGTTTGTCAGTCAGTTGTGAGCATTTTGCAGTCCTTCCCATCCCATTCTAAAGAGCTTCATCAGCTTGACTGATGCTGGAGATGTACATGATAGTCCTTCCACATGGACTGATCATGTAGACCCATGAAATCTCCATGCTGAGATTTCTCTTATCCTACAACAAATGTATAAAATGATCATTTGAGTCATGATCTAGAAATGCCACATTTTCTGTACTGTCTCGAGCAGGAGTCTAGCCCACCGGGTTTTTTATGTTTTAAGTATTAGGAGAGAGGAATGCCGCTCTAAATGCTTCACCTTGATCCCAGAAAGTGCTCGGTCATAAGGAGCTGGATCACACAGAAAGGAGTGAAGCAGCCACAGCAGGAGCAACCTGAAGTTCCACCAAGAGCCTTGCAAGTTGCGAAATGTCATGACCGAGTGCTTACTTATTCAGGATTAACATCTCTGTAATAAACTGCCGTTTTTAAAGTCAGCCACAGGAAATTCTTATCCTCACAATCCATTCGTGTGTCAAGAATCTTCAGAGCCACAATGAACTTTTGTTCCATTTGAGCTTTGTCCCTGTTCTCTCTCCGGCACTTTCTCCTCTCCATTGTTCATTGTGCAAACCTCACACTGCATCTCCAGCTGAATTCACCATCCCCATCACGAGTTCTGTTTTCCAGTCTTAACTTTCTCCCTGACAAAAATGTCAATCTGACTCCTGGTTTCTGTATTTGCCAGGAACCTCTTTTTTCTCTTGCAGCTATCAGTTACTCCTCCAGGGTATTAGAAGGAGCATTTGCAGAGAACTGCCTCTTCAATCCCAGCCATATTAGGCTGGTGCACCTTCAACTCAGATTGAAGCTTTAGGGAATGTAGCTCTGGAGCTCTAACATGTTGCTGCAAAGACTATGCAAACAGGTTTATGTCCTGGCTTGATGATACTTGAGCTGGTTTCCACGGGTGCCACAAGGAACATCCTGGCAAAGGTCATGTAAGATCTTCACACGATAGTTAGAAATAAGTTAATTATTGATACTGAACCTTTTAGTACTGCTTTAACTACTATTATTATATATCAGCCTGAAGCTGATACTTTGCGTAGGAAAGAAGTTCAGTGCAAACAGGCAAAATGAAACACATGTTTATAACAGGAGGTTTTCAAGATCGCTTCCAAAGTCATAGCTATTGCTCATTATATCATCTGAGAGTCAGTCCTTGTATTTTTTATTTCACAATGTCATGGTAAGTCTTTAATAGCAATTTAGTATGAGAGTTGTTGGAGAGTTTAGGTGAGCGGTAAGAAAGCAGTGTGGTAGAGATGTTATAACAAAACACGTTGGTTATTCGTTACTGTGTATAAATAATAGGATTTGTAGTGTCTACACCTTAGTTTTTCCTCCAAAGCAGCCTAGCATGTGTGGCTGGTACTTACTGAGTTGGTCACCAGAGGTCTCACTGACCTTGGCAGCCTTGTATGACTCAAAACTTTCACAAGGATGAACTGTTCCTGAACATTTCTTCCAAAGTACTGGGCACAAACAGTCCTTGTACTTCCATCAGGTGGGTATGGCTGTTTTTTAGTTTTCTCTCTTTAGATTTTTTTTAAACTCTTTTTTCTGTTTTTTGGTCGTCGTTGCTGAACTATTTTATTACAATCACTATAAGAAATTGTTAGGTTATGGGTCTTTTCAGGTCTTCATTAAATTTTTACTTAAAGGCAGAAGAAGGTTTCATTCTCTGTGCAGAAGTAAACAGCAATATTTCTGTTCAAGTGGAAGTCTGTGCTATTATAGCATACTTTAATGCCTTTATTTTGGTATATGAAAGCAAAATTAGGTGTTATTAAAATAATTATTTAAAATAGTAGCAAATTTATCAGATGCTGAAATACCTCTGTTCCCTTATGCTATCACTAAAATTAAACTGCTACACCTGAAATTGTATGTGGTCCTCAGCTATCTAACAGCATTTTGGTTTTTTGGTTTAATAGTAATTGAACATAGTGGTTTTGAGGTACCAGAGCTTGGAAGCCAAGAAAGGTTTCCCTATTAAAAATGTTTTTCACACTTTTTTTTTTTTTTTTTTTTTTTTGGTAGCGGTGTATCAGATGGGTCAAGAAATTCTGTTTTATGTGTTTTCATAGATCAAAACTTAGTGTCCTAGAGGCTTTGAGGGTAGGTTCTGTACTTAATAGTTGGAATTATAAATGTACAGAAGATAACTTTTTAGTGATACATTAGCTTGTCTTACAGTGTTTTAAGTTTGCTGTCATACATCTTAATCATCCTGTGCCAGTAAAAAAACTATCTTATGGGGATATAAAATTAAATTATTTAGCAAAAACCTTACTATAACATCTAGGTTCATGGACTGAAAGGAATTCACAGGCTTTGCCTACATTGCCTTACTAAAGGCCATATGGGATTATGAAGAACTGAGGAATCATCATGCCTAACTTTGCCTTGCTCACTGTTTAGCAGTGCCTAATCAAAGTTACATATGTTGAAGAGGACATTCTTTACAAAGAATGTATTTGGTTCTCATTCTTTCAAAAAAACTATACAAAACTGAAAGAAGTCTCCCCTCCCCCAAAAAGGAATTTTATGTGTAGGATTAATATTTTACATTTCAATGAAGGGCTACTCTATGCAGATACTCAGACAGCTGACAGAAATAGTGTTTAAGAGGGTGGTGGCATTTTCAGGTTGTTAAGTTTTATAATAGAAAATCTGGACATTCTCCAGATGAAATAATTTTAGTTGATAAAAATGTTGGTAAGGAGTTTTTAGTAGTTTAAATATTAATGATCTTTAAAACAGTGTTCTAAAATATGAAAGATTTGTTATTTAAAATTCTGTGAATAAAAAGCTCCTGAACCTATTAGTGAACTATAGACAACAGTGAAAAATACAGTACCTGTGAGGGCAGCACACTAGCTTTCCATTCCTGGTCTGGACATGGCTTAGCATTGAAAGGGCTTGACGCCTACCACAGGCTTGTGGGAAATAAGAAGGAAGCATATCTCAGGATTTCTTTTCACCACCTCTGCTGTGAAGTCATATTTGGGAAGCAAAGATGACTAGAGTGGTGCCTATTACATTCTTGACCGTCCTGTGAAGTTTGTAGAAAGAGGTGCCAATCATCTCTCTGTGTCCAAGACACTTTCTAGTGTGCCACACGCGTTACAGAAGCAGCTGTTAGGCATATGTGTAGTATGATGCTGAGCTGTGCAATAGCTCTTGTGGATATTTTAACTTTCTGGGACCATTTCTGATCTTGGTGTTTGATCTTACTGGAAGGATGCTTGATTTGCACAGATTGAATAGCATGGAAAGTTTTCTGAGATGCCTTGAAATTTTCATACACCTAAAGGTGGATTTAATCGAGATTGAACTTATTCTGCGTAAGAACATATTTGCATTTGGGAACTAGGATGCTGTAATTCAAGTACATAAGTTGTGTGTGGGTTTGTCTTGTTGAAGTTTTATGGCCTGCAAATTCATAGTTACATTTCTGGACCATAACTTTGATTCTGTGGCACTATTTGTTTACTATTATTCTGTGTCTTTTTTTTTCCTTTCAAACATGGTCCACAAATCCCAATTAATGATTGTATAAGCCACCTCTCCCTTGTTACAAAGTACAGGTGTCTGTCTGTCACCTAATTAGGTGATTAGTTAGACTGGCAAAAGAATTGGCAAAGGCCTGTTTCAGAGACTGGAACTGTAACAGCAGTGTGAAAAGTATATTTAATTGTACAGGTCCATTGGTCAAAAAGTCACCTGAATTCTGCGAGCAAGAGCCTGCGTATCCATAAATTGAATGCTGGGGGGAAAGTTGAAAATCAAATAACATTGTTTATTAAGTGATTATTCATATATGCAAATGTATAACTGCCTTCTGCATTTAGGAGCTCTTTGGAAAAGAGCTGCAGCAGTTCTCAGGGCTGTTTGCTATTAAATATTAACTATTGAATTAACTATTGAATGTACTATATGGAAGAACTGAAAGTCTTTCCAGTCTGCCTGAGGACCACAGTCTCTCAGGGCTTGTGTACTGAAGATATGACTGACACCAAAGGGCATATATTGTGTTGTATTTGATATAATCTCTAAATTGCACAAGATAAATATTCATTATTTTTAAGCCCATTTGTGTAAACAAAGAAAGAATAGATCTTAAATAGTTTTGTTTTTCAAATGTTCCTTTAGAAGTTCTGTGTCTAACACAAAAATTCATTACTGGTAAAAGTTCTTAAATGTAGCATATCTAAATGTAGTTAATCTAAAATTCAGCTTTAAAGTTATTTCCTGAGGACCAATGTAATTTAGCCACTAGAATTAAAAAAAAAAAAATAAAATCTTACAAGGTTTTTCTTTTTTCTCTTGCATGCCTCTCTTCCCAGGCCTTTGTATGGTGCAGATTTTCATGATTCAAGGCTTAAAAGCCCACTTAAGGTCTATAAATCAGAAGACAGTTTTACATATCAGAGTGCTGGTTTTTTACCTCAATAGACTGCTGGTTCTGTCATTAATGCCAGGTTCTGTCTTATCGCAAATCCATCAGCCTTGCATAGTGGAATGCTCTTTGTTTGGATTATTTACTTTTACTATAAACAAAGATTAGAGAAAAAAATTTCAAGTACGGGGCCCATGCACTGTCAAACTGTTGCTGGAAAATTACTGTCCTGTGTTGCATAAAGTTGCTTGTTTTTCAAAAATGCAGTTGGCATTTATATATATAACTGTCATTTATAAAATACAGGACATTCATTTTTTAATGCCAACATATTTCACACCTGGCAAGAAAAACTTTTATATCAGTGAAAGTCTGATATTTCTTTCTTTCTTTTTTTTTTTTTAAATTGCAGAATTAGTTATCAAATGTGAGACACTGTGAATGTTATATATATAAAAAGTAAATTACACAAAACTGGGAATTTTTATTTGATCAATTAGCCATGGTTTGACTGAGATTCTTTATGCTGAACCTCATCTGAGATTTCTAGAGCAATTTTATTTCAGATAAATTCATAACAGACTGTAGTTAACCTTTTTTTTTTTTTTTTTTTTTAATGGCGTTTCAGTGTCTCCTTTTCTATTTGGAAATCAGCAAATGTTCAGAAAAACTAGAATTGGAGAGTCAAATAATTTTCAGTCTTGAAAATACATTGATGTATGTTACAGTAGCAGTTAGTTCTACTATTGCTTGCTGAATTCACGCATCCCAGATTAACCAAAGCATTTATGGTTTTGCACTCATAACCATACGTGGCATAACATTTCATCTCTGGAGATGTCTATTTGCAGTGTCGATCAAAGACACAGGAATCTTCATCTCTATTTGTCTGCAGCTCATTTCTGGCAATTTTCTTGACCTGAAATTTGATAGTGAGGTTTTTTACTTTGAAATGTGACTTAAGCGGCAAAAAAAGTGTGAATTCCCCTTTAGTTTTTTCCAGTTTTTCTCAGAAAGATGAGACTGTTTTTCAGTATTATGTTAAAAGATTTTATTCCTCAAACGATGAAAAGTTTTGCTTTACAGAGATGCCTTTTCTGAACACATATAATTGGGCATAGAACTGTTCATCAAAAAAGTGGTTGGGCTTGCAAACTACCTTTGCCTTTAATGAAAGAAGTGTAGAGAAAACCAAAAAGAGCTTTTCTATTTCTAAGCTATTGGAAAAGTTCCTTTTTGCTTCATAATTGAATCTTCTGGAATGTCTCTTTCTAGGTAGCTCAACTTGAAACTGTTGAACTCCCTTTCCAGATAAAACCTCTGGAAATTAATAAGCTTCTCTAAATGTATTTCACATTGTTATTGACATATTAAAAACTATATTCCATATTGGTGGCACATAGATCGGCCATCTTAATTAATAATGGCACTTGAAATATTTATAAAGGCAGTATTGAGTAGGTGTATATATAGACACAACATGGCAGTGGCAAAATGCATTAATAAATCACCCATTTTCAAATTACATTGATAATATAAATTATATATACTTACATTTTATACAAATTGTATATACTATATTACCTATACAAATGTTATAAACTTGTGCATATATAATTTATTGACTGCTAAAGGGATTTTTCTGTGTTGTGAAAAGATTCTCGTATCAACAGGGCTTGGGATCATGCAAACATCAAGAAGGTGAATCTCCATTTTGGTGTCATTGAAACAATGCGTGCTACTCAGGTTTAAAAATTCTCTGGGATCCTAGGGTATTTTACTAGGAGTACGCATTTCATTGACTGGTCCACTGACCAGTTTTTATGTTATTTTTTTGACTCTATGGGAGCATGAAGTTAAAAGACACACTGCATCCATCTGTCTGAAACAATGTAAACAACATTATTTTCCTACTAAATTTCTCATTGTATTGCTGCCATTTTGTAGTAATCTTTGCAGTTTGCTTTGAGATTGGAGAAGACATCTTCTTCTGGGCAAACCGTGAGAAAAATGGGTTGTCTTATTGCAGGATGCCTGATTAGAAAACTATGGTGGATCCTGGGCTCGGAATGCCTCAATTCTTGAATCTCTATCTCAGCTTCAGCACCATATCCTTTGCAGCTGGAGACAGCAGCCTTTCAAGCATCATGCAGGATTTACTTATCTGTGGAGGAGCCTTTTTAGCAATCATGCTCTGTTGCCCACAAATGTGTGATGATTGTTATAACAAGAGAGTAACAAAGTGGTTAGGGAGATACTGTGGTGGTCTGTGAATAGAAGATAAAATGGTAAAGTTGGCAGAAGTTACAAATTGAGTGGTATAAAAAAAGTGGATCATTAAGAGAAAAAAATAGTTAAAATATCATATTCTTCTTTACTTTGGACAGTATCTGTAAACAACCTATTGTTTTTGGGTTACCACATTCAGTGCACAGAGGGAAAGTGGTTATACAGGCAATTGGGTAATTTCACACTAACTTTTTTCTTTTGAGAAACCATATAGTTTGCACAGGTGAAGATGCCTTTTTCTATTTGCAAATGTCTTTTTTGAGGAAAACTGTAAGTGTAGAACTAAGGAAAAATGCAAACCATTTTAGAGACTTACATACTCTCAGGGTGATGTTTCTGTCACCTCTTCCTACCCAGCTGCTTCTCCCATGCTGATGCCTTAATGGCTATCTCATCCTCTTGATTGATACAAAATAGCAAAATTATGGTGTTTGAGTTTTTTTCATTTTAGGTTTTGTACTTACAGTGACAAATATACTACATCTGATAGCATTACAGAACATAAATTTCCTACTTTATTAGCTAGGATGTGAGTGGCTGCCTGAATACCAATACTATATGCCAGGCCTTCAGCTCCCCAAAGTTGTGCTTTAATTTAAAAAGAGCTATCAGGAATCTGTGTTTCTGAAAGGACTGCCAGAATGTAGCTGACAGTGTTCTAATATAATCTGGAGAATTATCATGTTTCTCTGGCTTATTAGAGAACTTAAACTTGGATGTTTGAAGGATTTTAAAGGAATTAAGCAACCAAATTCGATTCAATTTCAACAGCAGTGGTGGAGAGTCACAGGGTATTCACATGGCTTACTTTAGGTGCCTAACTCAGTTGCCTACATCTGGAACTTTGACTGCCTAAACCAGGGAGAGACTGTGGAGATCACGTAAGGTAGGTGCCTCCACTAAAGTAACAGCCTGATTTCTCAAGACTCTTTTGGTTAACGATGATAATTGTTTTTTCTTTTGTGGTCTAATAAATTCCTTCTAGAGCCCCAAATTTCCCTACGCAATGTGCCTAGAGACTAGTGGGGATTTCTAACTGCTTGGTTTTTTTGTTTGGTTGTGGGTTTGGTTTTTTTTTTTTGTTTGTTTTTTGTTTTTTTTTATTTTTTTACTTCTGAGAAATTGTAAGAAGATTCTAAACCGTAACTCTCTCCAAGTTTCTCCCACCTAATTTTGCAGTCCCACAGGTCTTGGACTGGATAGGCTAGCATATTGCTGGTGATTTTTTTTTTTTTTAATTGTCCATGTTTTTCTGAGAAAACAAATGATGGAAAGGATTTTATTAATTATTTCATTATTTTTTAATTATTTTAGAGATTAAAAGAACAACAACGACAGCAACAAAAGGACCCATCCAAAGGAATAAAGTTGTCATGCTTAATAGTACAGTGGATTTCTTTGCGTTATCTAAAAAACTCAACATTATTTTCAGTGTTGTTGCTGGTTAGCAATAATTACCTAGTGTCTGACCAAATTAATCTGCATGACAGTTCACTTGAACAAAGATTTGCCATGTTTCTCCTGGAAAATTCCAAAGCTATTGTGGAGTGAGCCTACACAGTGACATTAACTCTTCAGACAATGCCATGTTGCAATGATGTTATTTGAAACCACGGGTGACTGAGAAATGTCTTTTAGGCCTACTCTCTGAACTCTTAAGATTATCATTTTTCAGCAAATAAGCAAATGTGAATCTTGTATTTCTTTTGTATACCTGCTTTTGATCAATAATTATGACTTTTGAGAAGAAGTTATTTTTTTTTTCTTTTCCAAACCCAGGCCAGAACGAAACTCTTTGAACTCTAAGAACATGCTTGAAACACATGAGGGGATAGTTGTTGGCTGATTTCTGATTACATGCAAAAAGGGCAGATCTGCAGGTGGTTCTGTGGACAAAAATATGCATTTAGAGGAAAGAATTAGATATTGCAGCTGAGCTGTACCAAGAATACTAGATAACAGAGCAAATGAGACTTAAAAGTAATAAGATTTGTGAGTGAAGTTTATAGCCTGTAAAGTGTTATGCAAAACAGCCAAGTGTACCTTATGCACCAATCAGTAAATAAGAACAATAAATGAATAAGCAGAAAAAGATGACAGGAAAAACAATCTTGCACAGCGTCAGGCATTTATTTCTATGTGTAAGAAGGGAAAACTGATTCATAGCAGATGCTGTGGCTTTCTCACATGGTTTAGAAAGAGATCTGCATTCTGCAGAAGTTAACTTAGCCCAGGCCCTTATTTCCCTCTTTTTTAAAGCTCTTTCTGTCTCCACAATTTCCAGAAGAGCTTAAGAAGAGGTATTAAGTTTGTCTGAGGAAATAGCTGGAGGACCAGAGTGGGTAACAAGACACTACTGGCAGTGGAGAGCAAATGCCTGTATGTTCTTTGTTTTGTCATTTTAGTTTAAAGGATCATGTAGGTAGTGCTATAGTTCCAGTTTTCTTTAAGTCAGTTGAAATGCACATGTTCTGCAATATGTAGAATTCCTGTTTTGCCAGTTACTGAGTGGAGTTATATAAGCAAGTCTCAGTTCTGATCCCATGGAAAGGAGACAATGCCTAGGCTGTTTTGGAGCTTCATCCTCTCCACCTTCCCACAACTAGAAGGATTGTATGATGCTGTGGCAGGGAGTACAGAGAACTGGAATTAATTTTTGCTATATCTAGGCTATAGTATAAGGCTATAATTTACTCAGGTTATTTCTCTTCCTCATAGTACTACACCCCAACCATTTAACTTACTGCTGAGACATACTCAAGCAGCTGCAGAGGAGTTTTTGTGAAGTTGTATCCTCATTACAGGGCCCCAAATAAAAACCTGGTCTGTTGAAAATAAAGGATATAAATTTACACAATGCATTTTATATCTCTGTGGCCTTGAGACAAAGCAAGAAGTAGAAGTTCATCTAGAGAACGAGAAATAAATAGAATATAGCAGCCTACCTGTCAAGAAAGAGGAAGTGTTATTTTTTAAGCTATCTTAAAGTAATACTTGTGGTGGCTTTTTTCAGGATAGGTCTCTGTTGGGGTTCAGTGCTCTCTTTGGTCTTATTTGAATGGTATTTTATCAGTCAGACAAAATAGTATTAAACTGTAATACAGTTCTGCTAAAAGAGATTAGAGTAAAGATTTAATATGCTACTTTCTGTGAAGAATCTGATACCCACCATGTAGTGCTGTAATAAAACAGAAGCAAATGAGCCAACTCGAAGTTATGACTCTCTATGGTTTTTAGGTCTCTCACACATTTTTATAAAACACGTATGAGAACTTCTGAATTGTTAATTTTTTTTTTATTTTTTTTTTTAATGATATTGTGTTCCAGTACAGGTCTGAAGTAAAATTCTGTTTGCGGTTCTGTGTGCAGCGTGAAGTACTAGCACTTCAGCAACATGAACTCCCTCCTTGCTGAGCAAAATTTAGAAATAAATAATTATTTTAAATAAGTGAATATAAGCTAAGATAATGACGTGTTCTTTAATCAGCAAGTTGCTGATCTTGCAGGTTAAACATTCTCTGTAAAAAATGTTTTTGTTTCTGGATATTACAGTATATTTTGTAAAAATGGATTGATGTGAACACTAGTAAAAGCTTTGTTGAGATAGGCATATCTGAAACAAGCTCATAGGCATATCTGAAACGAGCTAAGTGTAGCTCCTAGTGTTCACAAAAGGGTAAATAGTATGGCTTATGTGTAATAAACATCCAGCTCACTTTTGTAGTAATGGCAATTATTTGCCTCTGGTTTCATGCATCAGACTGGAAGTATGATTATAACTCCTATTATAATAGGAGTACTATTATCTCCTTCCATGAAATTATTTTTTTATTCATGTAAGGCTATTCCAAATTTGGGGATGTTGGGGGTTTTTTTGAGTGATTGATTGATTGTCATTACACTCCTACTAAATGTCTTTTCCTCTGAGACGGCAATAATTCTCTAAAGAGAAAGTTATTAAGGAATGACCACCAACTCTGGTAATTTAAGTTTAGCAGTTGGCATTCTTTGCCTTCCAACGGCATTGTAAATGCTAGTAGTTTATTTTTACTCATAAGTTAGCTTTGCATCAGAACAAACATCCCTAAAATGCATTAGCCTAACAGCAAAGGAGTAGAAACCTATGAAGCAGGAAGCCTTACAAAGTCTTTGGGGAAATCTTGAGTGCTTTTGGGAATGATTTATTTTCAAAGGGCTTAAGCAAAATTAGCTCCAGAAAAGATAGGAATGTTTCAGAAAAGGTGCAGGGAAAAATATTGTGGCTCCAGCATGTCTTCTACAGATTGTATCACTACCACCACAGAACATACCTTGCTATTCCTACAGGCACTCATTTACAGACAGCACAGGGTATGACACATTTTATTAGACACCATAAGATATATAATTAAAAACTGTAAGTCAAGGCAGTCTGTGAATACATTAGGCCACTGGCTAGATGAACCAGGATTAATAAGTGTAACCACAGGGATTCTTGTACTTTTAGGTCAGAAATTTTACAGGAACAACAGATTCAGTTTTGCAAGCTAGAGTGAGCGCTCATAGACATGGGTAGGAGTGGTATTGTGTCAGGGCTGCCAGCTGCAAGGTTGTGTCAGCAGAACTACTAATGAAATAATAGGGGAAACTGAGTGGATTTGGTGCTTAATTAGGAGTGATACATGAAGATATTGACATTGCATAGATGAAGAGCCAATGACAAAAAGCACGTGTGGCTAGCAGTCAACACCATGCGAGCATAAGCATTTCTGCTCTGTGTGTCAGTATGAAGTGTGAATATCTTTCCACAGTTTTCAGATGGACTCTGCCACTCTTTCCCTTTTGAAAGAGGTCAGTTTAGCCTAAAAAGTATAAAAAACTTTGCCCTTAAATTTTCACTTCACAGGTACAGTCTGCAAACTCTAGATGAGAGTATTTATGAATGGCTATGCACATGAGCTATTTAATAGTATTTTCAAAAACGTGTAAGTGGGAGTTTCATTTTCATTTTCAAAAGTGATTTAGACACTTAGAGTTTTAAATCCTGTTTGTCATTAATGACGTCATTAATGACATTAATGACACAATCCCTAAATTAAGGCCTTTCTAGGCCTTTTAACAGTTTCCTCCTATGTCTTTTATAACAAGCTAGACACTCTAGTTCTTGATAGGCATGTCTCTTAATTCCTTACCTCCTGCTATCGGTAGCAGCTGTTTAGGACAGAGGTAACTTAACTCCCCCTGATTCTTCTTGTTTGCCTTGTGATGATTCCCAAGTCAACTGGCTATTACTTTGTCCTTGCAAGTGGAGCAGAGTATGTTCTCTAGACCAAACGCTGCTTGCCTCTACAGTAAGGCTTTGACACTGACACCCTGTCATTGTAACTTTTGAAGATTGTCACACACTTTTGAAGAATTTGCTCCTGTGTAGCTCTGGAGATTGTTATTACTCCCTAGAAGTAAAATTTGAAAATTGTTAACTGGGAAGAAGAGCTAGCATGTGTTATAAGGCCTGTGTAGGTATATCCCTCTGAAAGCTCCTAAAGTCCTTCTGTTACTACCCACCATAATCAAATATGTATATTTGCTGCTGCTCAAGATTACAATGTGGAGCTCCTTGTCTGAAGGAAAATAGTGAGAGATGACCCAAGACCAGTGTGTCTGGTTCTGATCTATTGAATCAAATATTGATCAAGCACAATATATAGGTTTTGAATAAGTAATATACATGACTTGATAACTGTAAAGATTTTACCCTGAAGTGTAGAGGAAGTGCTATATCGTATCTTCAAATAAGACCTCTCTATTAAAAGGAAAGGTAAAGGCATTGTTTACAAATAGCCTTTCATCGAACTCCTGCTTGTAAGTGTGTGTGTGTGTGTGTGTGTGTGCGTGTGCGTATTTATATACATAAGAAAATTTATGTTTTCTTTCTATAAAATTACAATTACTGATTTAGGAAGTGTTGGAGCGGGAATTATTAAAATTTCTGGACACTATTTGATGGCTTGCTGTATAAACCATTGTATGAATTTTGTGCAGCAATTAAATAGTCATAAGATATTTCAGACAGTAGACTGAATCAGCTCTATGGTTCATGATGAAATGAGGGCTACAGGCTCAGTGTTCTTTTGAAGTACACATGGGTGACAAGTAGCAAGATGTTTCTCACTGTTATTGGATGAGTGAACTGGAGTGCAAAGTTCTGCAATACACATGGAGTTCTGAATCCTAGCAGTGAGTCTTAGTGTCTTCATCCTCAAATATTTGTACTTAGATTCATTCAGAAGTCTTGACTTGTGTATGCTTTTAGCATTATGACCACAATCTTTTAACTGTACCGATGCAGATAAATGAACTTTCACCCCTTGATTCTGTTGTAACAAATTGTATCTTTCTTTAGGTTTTTGTTGATAAGAAACCATTGAGTTCTCAATTGCTTTTTATTGTTTGACCAAATTACTAGTTTAGTAATTCTCTTGAAAGGAATTAAAAAAAAAAAGAAGAAGAAAAAAAGGAAAGGAAATAAAATGTTTATAGTAACAAGTGATAAGCCACTTGGCTGTGTTCACCCTTCAGTAGATCAAGTGAGAATGTACAATACAATTTTACTAGGTAAGTAACACCCTGTTGTTTCCCTCGGCATTTAAAACCTCAGTAGCTTTATTAACTGAGCATGCATATTCCTTGATTTCAAATTATGGTATGTGAATCTTAGAACATACAGGTTGGAAGCGTGTTGGAAGAGTATATAAATTCCTGCAGTAAAAATTATTTGTCTGATGAAAGTTAGGGAAACTGA
This sequence comes from Strigops habroptila, assembly GCF_004027225.2. NCBI lineage: Eukaryota > Metazoa > Chordata > Aves > Psittaciformes > Psittacidae > Strigops > Strigops habroptila. The sequence continues at coordinate 67,916,893 of NC_044302.2, forward strand.
AAATGTCCTGTGTGGATTTTACCAAGTTGCAGATGCAGTCTCTTCCAATCTGAGGAAGGGCTGGCCTTCTTCAAGATGTACAGTCAAGCAAGCTTTACAGTCTTCATCTTGTTGCAGCCTGCTCTTTAGAAATGAAATGTCTTGCAAATTTGTTCTGAAGAGTTTATAAACCTTGTGTGTTTGTCTGCAAACCTACTATACTTCTCTAAGAGTTAATAACTCAAAACTTTAAGATATTAAACCTGTCATTATAGAGATAACCAAACATATTCAATATGGTATGATTGATAGGAATACTGTATATGATGATTGAGTAGAATAATTTTCACAAAAGTCACGAATGAAACATTTTAAAATTCCTAGAATATCATTTCATTAAGAGCAAGAAATGTCTGAAAGTAAAACTGACACCTTTCAGTGTTAAAAGTTTGCCTGCTCTAGTTATCTTCAAATTACTCAACAGAAACAGTAGAGAGATGAGAAATATGTGCATAGGAAAATGTCTATTTGCTTTCTACACAAACAGGAATTTAAAACCACAATTTTTTCAATAATGCTGTTTTAACTTAACTAAGCATAGTTGACCAGAAATTCGGTAGCACTATGGTATCTTTTGCAGTTTTGTGATTGAAAGTAATTAATGATAATACAGTCCTTACAAGACATGATGTAGGAAAACCCATGGATTCTGGTAATAATGTTAATTATTTGCCATCACCTATAGTAAAGATTTAATGACAACATTGTAGACCAGGATATTCCTCTAAATTGTATCTGCTAATTTTCAGTAACAATCCTTCTTCCACAAAATTAGGACGGTTTAAAATAGGTGCAATATACAAAGTGTTGCCACATACTGTATAGATATAGTCATCTATTCTCTTCAAACTTATGTGGGGTATATGTTTTGTTCCCTTAACTTCTTTAGCTCCACTGCATTTCCTGGAACGTGAACAGCTTCCCCCCCCCCCCCCAAAAGAAAGAAAAAAGGACAGCATACTTTATGCCAGCTAGCTCTGGTTTTTTACACATGATTATTTTATTGGGGTGTACATTAATTAATCCTGAAATAAGATCCTGTGTGACATTCAAAGTTGTGTTGAGTAGCAGAGAGTTTAAATATTTTAGTTTTACAATTCTGTTATGCTGGCAGCAAACAATAGCATCTCAGTGAAGTCAGCATATGAACACTGCTTGTGATGACATCTGGAAGGCATGTTTTATCTATAAGCACAGTTGTAGACAAATGAAAGCAGACAGATGTAAGGCTGGTGCGGCATCTTCGCCTCAAGCATTCTCTGGCTGTACATTTTCCAGTGTGTCAAAAACAGGGAGCTTTTTTCTGGAATAAAAACATTCTGTCACATCTGTGCACCAACTACTGTGCTGCCTTCTCTAATCTCTGAGGTGTAAAATGGCAGATATTGTTCAAAATTTAACACGAAACCAAATTTCAAAACTCTGAGAATTACCTGAGTGTTTGGAGTTTGAGTCACCAAGGGACAATAAAAAGCATAAATTATGAGCTTACATTGCTAGTCTTATTAATACTGCCTGGTAGGGGGATGGTGTTGGTGTTTATGGCAAGGATAAGCAGATATTTCTAAGAGTACATTTCACACTGATATTTCATTTAGGCAACAAATGCATTTAAGAGGCTTTGAGAAAAGATTCTGTCTATGCAGCAAGGTCTGTGAATGCCTCATCCTCTAAAAAGTACGGCCTGAGTCTTAGCACAAGCCATACTCTTTATGTGGATTGACACTTAATAGGCCTGATGCTCTTCTGTGTAGATTAATTTTCAGGAGAGAAAAACAGTATGTGTTTGTAGGAGATAAGAAGGGAGGAAAACGTAGGCATTATTTTGTATGAGGTTTTTTTTGTTTGGTTTTTCTTCCCATTTTCTTTTTTTTTTTTTTTTTTTTTAAATGAATTGCTTTGCTGTAGTTTTCACCAGGGATCTTCGCTGATAGAAGCAGTAAAACACGCTGCACCTGCTATGGTGCATGCAATTCAGGCACAAGTCTCTAGAGGTTCATGGATGAAATACTCCATCCAGTGTATGTGTCACCTAAGCTTTTGCTAATTATGTTTAAGTGTGTTTCTTAAGGAACTAGAAACTGGATAGAATCCAGCCTTTGCTAGGAAGGTTTTGTGTATTGTACCCTAAACTAGGGGAAAAAAAAATACAAGTCACACAAAAAACCCCCCTTAACCAAACATTGACCATTGGTAGATTTAAGTCAGCAATAACAAAAACTGCAGAGAAATAAGATAACAGCAACTGGGAGTAAAGTCTAGAATCCTCCCTTCCTACTCCCCCACCCACTGACACTTTTGACTTTCTCAGTATCCTTTGCCTGAATAAAAGCTGACTGCTTTCCCTTGTAGCATATCTTCCTACTGTGGAAGAATCAGTAGCAAAAGGTGGTGAAGTGCGCAAGTTCTTCAGTAATAAAGAATCATTACGCTATTAACCTGGGAAATACAAAGTTGTCCATTTCCTGTTTGTCCCCACCGCAGTACCATCAATCTATTCAGAGTGCTTTGTATTCAGAGCCCAAGGGCCTCAGATAAGTGCCTTTGTGTACATAAAATGGCACTTTTTTGTTTTACATGCTGTTAGCATAGGGCAAAGGAAGTGAGTGTGTAATCGCATATGTACAGCAAATAGCCATTTGTACCTGCAAGGAGCAAATGGGCCCACTCAGATGGATTGGTCGGCCTTTAATAGCACTTGAGTGAGCTGATAGGCATACATAGACGTACCTGTTACACCAGAGACCTCAGGCCCTTGTACCTTTGCATGAGTTTTCACTTAAAAACTACTGTTTGTGGTTCAGTGGCTCCATCACTCTATTTGTGTTCCTTTGCTTGTAAGACCATGGACTGCTCCTAAGAGTCCTGGTTTCTAAAATTTTAATGCTGTAATGCTGACCCCTTGGTAATGTTCCCATATTGGAAAGCACATTAGCCTTAACTTGAAGGATGTAGTTTAACAGCCAGCAGTAAATATTTTACTTTGTTCTTCTCAGCATGTTTTTGTCTGCATTTTTTTTTTAAAGTGTCCAAACTGTAACAGAAGTAGCAAATCCTATAGTCTGACCACAGACCATAGTTTCACAGCCGCTAAAATTTCATGTCTCATCAATTAGTTGATTGAGCGGAGCAGTGAAGATGTAGAGACTGCAAAAGATGTAGGTACATGTACGTACACTGACACATCACCAGTAACTTATACAAAAGGAAAATATTAAAACTGATACTTTGTGCTTCGATAGTGGCATTGTTACTGCAATAATTTTGTTACATCATGATAGCAAACATTTTTACTTTTTCAGGTTAGTATTTTTATCCTTTTCAGTTTTTCTAGGGTGAGACGAAGTACACAAACATGTTGCTTTGACCTGTGTATGATACATTGCAAACCTACTGAAAACCCATCTGAGACTAGAACTACTGTAATGTGCTTACAATTGACTGATTATTTGCTTCCAATACAATAAATCCACTTTTCCCTGCTTATTACATTAACTGGTTTTTGTGGTTTTAAAAAACATTATTAAAATCTTTTTTCTGCAGTTTTTTTTCTTTTTTGAGTCCCACCCAGCTAATTGGCAACAGATATTAATTTTAAAACTTCCTGTATATTTTTTCATTGACCTGAAACAGAGCTGGCTGTGGTTTTAATATTTATTATTTAATTGTGGTAACATTGTGCCCAAGCTCAGATTTGGGCATGCGTGTGCTAACAGTGATGCAAATATACAGCATTATCTAGATGTATCAAATGTAAATAGTTTGGTAAGTTTATCTTCTTATATGATTTTATAAATATGCGTACAAGAAATTAAGATCGCGATTAAACAGCTATTGGAATCTTCATTGGCTATTTTGGACTTGATTTTCCCCATTTTTTTCACATTGTATTATAACAGTTAATCATTAATTTATGTAAAACTTTATTCAATTTATTGGAGACTATCTCAGGAGGACAGTTCTGTCTGGAAGAGTGAAGAAAGCTGAATACAGACTTGCTATTTGGTGTAAAGTGGACAGTGTGCTACAATCTTAAAATAATATAGCCTTGAACAAATATATACTAATACAAGTTTTCTTACCTTTGCATATTGACCATGGGGTTTGATTGCCCTATCACAAAGCTGTTCTTTTTCTCTTTCTGCTGTAGAGGAGAGCTAGTGGTACACCTGTGAAGATGAGCTTTAAAGCTAGGGGTCTTTTTTGTGTGTTCATCATAAACATAATGCAGCAATTTGGCACAATTAAGTATGACTGACAAAATCTTTTAAAAGGAGAACCTCAGAGATGAGGCACAGAAGCAGCAGATACTGCAGGTCATCACAGACAATTTTCTATATGGCTGTGTGTGCCGTGCTTGGTACTCGCCAATGCTTTGGGTCTCATTCTTGTCATTCAGGTTACTGCTTTCTGCATTGCAATTTCGTTGGTCTCTGTTGAGCTGAGTACAAATGATAGTCTTACCCAGGGTATGGTTCCAATCAGTTTTACCTCTAGTTGGTTAGAACTTTCTCTTACTGCTAACTTGCACTGGCACCAAACATTCATGTACTAATTGTTACTGGAGACTGCGAATTTAAACATGGAAAAATGCTTTTAGCCCATGTGAGAAAGCTGGGGTATTTTTGATTCCCTTTTGTCATCACTGAACACATGACTAATTTTCCCTTTATTTTTTATTCAAAACAGAAAAACAATTCATTGTGTAGCTTTAGCTTTATAGAGGGGCTGGCAGAAGAGTTGAAATCTGTCACATCTCATGTGTTATACTGAGGTAAGTTCATCTTCTAGTGTGAGAGGATGTATAAACATACAGACACATGCACACACACAGAGGCATTACTAATAGTAGTTTATCATGCTTGTATTTTCCCTATACTGGAATGAAACTAACCTTCTGTGTCTTCATCTGTGCCTCAGCTTTGTCCTGCTTAGCTCAGCCAGTAGCTGTCGGTAGTCCGGGAATGGTATTTCTTCTCCCTCACACTAAGTGACAAGCTCTTTTTTTCTTATTGCGAAAACGAATTTATTGTAATACACAGTAAGATAATTTTGGTGATACGAAGCCATGCTTGCATTCTTATGATGTGCTCTGGTACAGTCCACCAGCATCCATGTGGCTAATTCAGGTCTTGTGCTTCCTCAGCTAAGAAGCACCTGTTCAGGAGATGATCTACACTTATTACATCTAACAGTCCTTTCATCTTGTAATTTGCATTAAAAAATGTTTTTAGGCAGAACATTCTGTGTTCACTGAAGGATAAAATCAAATATAAAGTAATAGACTATCCAGGAAAAAGGCATCAAAGAAGAGAAAACTCTTTCTGGCTGAGTATTCTGAATTTGGCTATTTTCTTTTTTGTCCACCACATATTTCCAGTCTGATTCATTTCTCCCTTATGTTGATATAAATCAGTAAGAACTCATACTTCCATGTCTGCAAGTGAGGTGCACCTCAGACTCAGTAGTTCCCATGACTTGCAGAATTTCAGTGTTTTAAACAATATGCAGGTTACGGGTCTCTGTAAGCAAATCAGTCTTAATAGAGGTTGGATGGAAGCACCCCATAATGCAGTCAGGTGTGGCGACCCTCCATTTTATGAAGAAGTACATGATTTTTATTGATTTGCCACGTTTCTGTGGCTCTCCTGGTAACTTTGGGAAGTTACTCAGGCCTAGTACATTTTGTGTAGAAAAATGTGGTCAGTTGTTCTACTTGTTAGAAGGCATTAGGTGGCCAGGAGAAGTGTGAAGAAACAAAGTACAACACAGGAGCAAAAATAAGAAGAAGAATGAGGAACAAAAAGTTTATGAATTACAGTATTGTTATTATATTTATGCTTTTATCTTATGATTCACTTCTGGGATTCAGTTAGACCTGCAATTAGTCCACTGCAGGTCAGAGATACTGAAGTGCAGCCCATGATGGTTATTGCACTATTGAGTTGTTCTCAGATCTTGTTAATTTATTCTTTTTCTGCATTGCCATTCACTTTGCCAATAGGGTAGTTAATTTTTGGCTGCATGACATCCCAAGATATTTTGATATTATTTTTGTTTCAGTCAGGGATGGGCTGACTGACTTTTCTTTGACTTTACTGTAGCAGTAGATGTGGTTGTGCCCATAGTTCAGGTACTGTGTGGAGCTCCCTCCACAAAGACCTCTTCTTTAGAGTCATAATGTTGGGGGGTGCTCTGGACTGGACCTGATTTAAACTAATCTGGTTCACTGAGAGAGGATAAGCAGAAAGACTAGAATCTGAGATTGAACATGTGAGATTGAAATAAATCTCATTTGCCTTATTGACAACAGTGTTTCATTCCAGAGATCACACTCATTTTTATTTTCATTGCTTTACTGTCCATTGCTTTACTTTTTAAATGTTTATTAGCCATATTGCCATCCAGTGGGTACAGACTCGCTGGGACCAGAAGATGCTTCTGATCCTTTAAGAATTCCTAATTGGTTTTGTATGATATATTTGGCAGAAGATTTATCCAAAGCCATTAATTCAATACTGGTAAGGAAATGGACTGTAATGATGGTAAAGATTGTTATCAGAGAAAGGGTAAATACATTTGGCATACATCCTTGTACTTCATTATTTGCACACAAATATCAGTACAACTTGGACAAGGAGCATAGGAGGACACGTCACCATGTGTCCTCATAGAGGAAATGACTTCCTTTTGAATTTTCAATAAGGACTTCAAACATCAGAAGATTTTTATATTTATGAAGCCCAGCAGTCTCTTCATAGGGAATATTGCAACCAAAATTGCAGTATGAAACCTATGTCAGCCCCTTTAAGTCTGGAAAAATAAATTGTGGTAGTTTCAAAATACTAATATTTTTCCAGAATGTATATGACCTGAAAATCTGAAGAAATTTGAGTGCTTTTGAATAACAAGAGGTTTGAATCTAATCAGATTTTATTTTTGTTGATTAAAGCACAGAAAAGTCTATTGTTTTGTTGGTTTTTTTTTAAATCCAGTGAAAATAAAGTAGTATATGGAGACATTTTACATAGAAACATTTATATAAAACATAAGTTAGTAGGGAAGTCTTCCAACACTTTTGCACAGCATTAAGAAAACAAAAACTATGAAGCCATGTCTCATTTGTTTGGTGACCCAACAGCAGGTGAAAGCACAATGATTGCTGCCAGGCCTGAGTGCATTTGATGTTGAACCCTTCTTGACAGGGGCCCAGAAGGACTGCTTCTTCCTACTTTGCCTCATGCAATATTGCCATATATGCCCTCTAGTAGTTGAATCAGGCCAAACAAACACAATCTCATACAGGATAAAAGGATATAAATGGTTTATGCACACAGTAGAAAAGTGTGTATTTAGGCCTGGACTTGAGAAGGGTTTGGGTTCAAGCTTGCTCTTCAGTGCTAATCCAAGGCAGCTCCAAGGTATGCACTTTTTTCCGCTGGTTTCACTAAGACCATATTTGACCCTTAATGTTTTTAGCATGTCATTATGTCAGTATGTCAGTATGTCAGTAAAATCTTTAGCAAAGCATATAGCTATGGCTTAAGAACTCTTCCTAGAGAGTTAAGAACTAACTGTATGTAAATATTGATAAGCTGTATCTTAAATGATTGCCTCCCTTAGCTTCCTAACACATATTTTCATTAATGTGTTTAATTAATTAATTAAACACACACACGCGCGCATGCACAGATGCACACACAAAAAGTTATTTGATATAGTGGAGCTCTGGAAGGAATGATGGCCTGAGTCGGCCATTACAGAATTTTGGAAGGAATGATGAAGACATAGAAAAACTGTGATTTGACACTTTTTGAAAAGCAAAACAAAACAAAAAGCGTCATCACCAAAACAAAACCCCAGCAAAACCAAAAACCCAGAACATCATAACAAACGACTCAACTAGCAAACAACCCTAAACCAACTTGGATCCTATCAGGCTTGAACAATAGCTCAACGTATATTTATGTACTAAAGATAAATATTTCAGTAAAGAAATTTTCAGTTTATAAGAGTTCAACTACAATAAAAAAACCCCAAGAAACCGAAAAAAAACCCAAAAAAACCAACCACCCACCAAGTTTAAACCAAGTTGTTATTTCTGAAAAATAGCAGACTATACAGTTGTGATGCATGTGAGGTGTGAGGCAGGATGATCTGTTTTTCTGACCTAGGTGATAACAAGATGATCAAGATGCTATATAATTTTAATGGCAGTAGGTCAGTATCTACCCAGGCTCCCACTGAAAAATGAGACAAGCTGCAGCTGAAGCAAATAATCTAGCTGTTTAAGAGACCTCAAATTTTAAGATCTTCAGTCTCCAGATTTTGTTTTATTGCAAAACAGCCCAGTAGTCTAATATATATGTTATACACTGTCCTCAGAATGACAGTTTTACCATCAGCAATTGGATTGCTTAAGTAACTGAGCAGTCATAAGTACTAAAACAATTCTTAGCACTGAATAATAGTTTAAATGTATAGTTTTAGCTTTAGTTTTGAATTCCTAATTAGTTGCTATTGAATTAGATTTTGGTGTTTATATAAAATCTAGGTATAAAAGCTAGTATATGCTTGTACTTCTGGTACTTGTCTTTATACACATGCATGTTTGCAACCTGTAATTTGAATCCAAAGCTTTAGGATTCAGGCTCTTTCTGCTGTTTCATGCAAGTATGCAAGTGAACTTTTGAGCCAAAGATAAAAATTATTAGCAGGACGTTTAAAATACATTGTTGTGCCTGTACCATGTTTTTTCTGAAGCCTTTTTACACTGCTGAAGTGATATTAAAAAAAAAAAAAAGGAAAAAAAAAGTAAATAGATAAATTCAATTAGTATTTTCTGGTTTATTTTTTTTTTACAGGTGGAATTAATTTTTTAAAACTTTTCCTGCTGACACTTGCACTATCAACATTTAACTTTACAGTGAAAATGAAAAATGTCTTACAAAAAGCTGCATTCATGCCCAGTGTTCATGGAAAGATCTAGGGAAGAAATTAGAGCAAGTAAAATGTGAATGCTGTTTCACTTGGCATACAATTCTAGTAAGCTGGTTTGTTAGGCCAGCATCATTTATAATGAAACAATTTGACATTGAGATTGGGAAGCACTGGCAGACTTTAGAAGGTAGGTGCAGTATGCCTCAAGTCTTGTTAGAAGGCCTTTCTGTATGTTGAGGGTAAATGTTGAGCTATGATCATTGGGCTGATCTGCAGTGTGAACCAACTAGTACATTTCCTTAGGATCACCACTACTCCTGTGTTTTGTTTGCAAAATCTAAACTCAAAAGATAGGTGATTTTGTGAAATCAAAACCACCCATAACTTTTCTCTAGTGACCAATAAAAAGCTGATAAAAATTAAAGGATTTACAGGGAGATGGCATTGAGAAACAGCTCCTGGTATAACTTTAGAAATCGCAAGTTTGTCAGTATTCTGCTGTTCTCCAGGTTCTCACTGCAGTACAGTACAGGGTCTAGAGACTGTTCTTTCCTTCTGAGCAGTGGCTCTTAGTGTAGTTTTCTCTGTTGCATGGTAAAATATTCCCAACATGCATCCTGAATTGCACTGAGGAATGAGGATAAAAGACAATGTTTGATTTATTAATTTCTAGTGGATTAGAACTACAAATGTTTGCTATGTTTTTAATTTGAGAAGTAGAGAGAATCACAGCAGCTTTTAATTATGCATTTTGTGTAATGCAGCCCTGAATAGAGCAGAGCAAAATTAAAATTGTGGATCAAATGCTAAATCTGAGTAGTGACTGTAGTGAGCTGTAGTGTAATGCTAATGGTTTTGCGTCTTCTGGCATTATGTCAATAATAGCTCTAATCACATTAAAGAGAGAGCCCATTAGCTTATTCTCCTCGGCAGCATGCACCATAGCAACATATTCTGAGCCTTGAGATAACCTGAAATTTCTTTCAAAAGCATTGTTGTCTACAAGCTAAAGAGGGTGTGGTATTAAATATCATAATAAAAAAAACCCTTAAACCTAGGAAAGCCTTGTCTGTATCTTCTTAATTAAGCCTCTTTAGCTTCTATTTCATTTAAGAGCTTGAGTTTCTACTTGTCATCTGTTTTAGGTAATTTTAGTGAGATTCCATGGCAGTTTTGTGAGGCAGAATGACTCTTACACAGACTGTACCTGAAAAATTACCTTTTACTGGATTTGAACTTAAGGCCAGGGACCTTCTCAATCATATTTATTAAATGATTTTTCTACCAACATCTTCCAGAATGTAGTATTGCACATATTATTATATGTGCATAGAAAAACTGCAACCATATCGACCAGCCTTCCCTTGTTGTCCATTTAACATTCTCTTCAGAATTTGCCATAGACTAAATAGGTAGTTGTTCGTAAACCAAGTAAAAACAAACCAACAATAAAACATGCTTGTGTTTAATTAGGTTGATCCACAAAAGTCACGTTTTAAGTCCATGTATACTGAAAAAATACTGTTTGAACTCCTTTGAAGATGACAGAATAGTTCGTAATTTATGCCAGCATGAATCAGGAGAGAGTACCAAATCTGCCCTTGGATGCTCACACATGCTTCTTGCCTACTTCAGTAGAGACTGCAGATTTTTATGTGTGATGGCAAAATTTGACCACTGTATCCCTAGCCCTTTCTCTGCTGGCTCGGCTCATCAGCAGCTGACTTCCTTTGTCTCCCACCACAGGCTGCTTGTCATGGCTCATACAAACTCTTTTTCCTCTCTAGCTTGTGCTCTTGCAGTCTATGCTTTGTTGGTGTCTCTATTTCTTTTCAGATCTCAGCTGAAAACATTCCTTTTATCTGTAGCTCTTAATTTCTGCCTCTGCTGTTATTTACAATGTCAGTGTAAGACTAGGGTAAAAGCCTGTGCAGTGTTTTAGGTTACAGCATGTTTGAAAGATGCTATCCTTAACAGAACTGTATTTTATGTCTGCACAGAGAACTATATCCTGGGTATCCTACTAACATATCTATAAATCATTCACCACATAAATGACTGATTCCATTTGATAACAATTTTTGTTTTAGTTACTGGTTTTGTAGCATGTTTTATTTCTGTTACATCACAAACAGTAAATTACCAGGGAAAAGAAGATGTATATACATTTGAAACTAATCCTAGATACAGCAAGGAACCAATTGCTATAGGGAGGCTGATCTCCTGACGTCAAGTTTAAGGATTCTCATTAACTTGCTGTATCCACAGGAGGGAAATAGGTTTGTTTAGCACGTTTGGTGAAATTCATGTTCAGACACATAGCAGAAGAAACAGTCAAGAGAAACGAACTGGGAAGGTCTTATCTAGTATGCATTTACACAAATGTGTGCCTTCAGTGAATACAACTGATCTAGTTTACCCTAGAAATATTATTCATAGAGACAGAGCAGGGTTCAGCTATGGCTGAAGACACATGCATTAGAATCACAGAATCATAGAATCAACTAGGTTGGAAAAGACCTTTAAGATCATCAAGTCCAGCCATTACCCCAGCACTGCCAAATCCACCATTAAACCATGTTACTAAAGGCCTCATCTACAAGTTTTTTGGACACTTCCAGGGACGGTGATTCCACCACTTCCCTGAGCAGGCTATTCCAATGCCTGATCACCCTATCGGTGAAGAATTTTTTCCAAATATCCAGTCTAAACCTCCCCTGGTGCAGCTTGAGGCTGTTAGCTCTTGTCCTATCACATGTTACTTGGGAAAAGAGACCAGCAACCTCCTTGCTCCATCCTCCTTTCAGGTAGTAGTAGAGAGTTTTGATTATCTGAAACTTTTCAGTCATCTGCATACATCTATCAGTTAATAGAGGTGCAGAACAAAAGACAAAATCCATTGTTTTAAATTAAATATGCTTAACATATTACTTGAAGTTTTTTCTTCTTGTACTTGTGGAGAAAATTTATTTAAACCAGAAGAAATGTCATTCTTAAAAGGCAAGTTATTAATTCAATACATACATAAATAAATGCTAGGGGAGGAAATTTTGTCCAGTTTAGCTAGATCACAATGATTTTGAGGTTTTTAAGTATTTACTATTTAATAAAAAATGGAAATTGTTAGAAAAAACATCGTACATAACAATACATCCTGATACAATAGGTTAGAAAATTCTTCAGAGTACTACACACTTCATAATTCTGCAATTTGTTTATTGACCAGTTTTGGAGTATTTAAATGGAACAGTAGGAGTAAAATTATTTTCTGCCCACAAAATGTATTCCTGTGAGTTCAAACTTTAGATGCATTTTCAAAAACACGTATCCAACTTTCAGATTTCTAACATGAGTACATCTTGGAGTCACTTTCACACCTACCAAACTCTTTCCATTTACAGTTGATATAAAGGAGAGCTTCTCTTCTCTTTTCAGAATGTTAAAATTTTAACTACTGTGTCATTTGGCACATAACCTTTCTAATGGTAAAGAATTCAGGTGCCATTTATGGTTGCCACTTTATGTCCACACTAGGTCTTGTTGTGTATGGATGATAGCTAGTATCAAGAGATTTCATTCCTATTGTATGGAAAAGCAGTCCAGGTTCCTGCTCTACTACCAAAGTCTCTGTATAGATACTGGAAGTACTGCATGATTTTGTGAGATTTTTTTGTAAAATGTTTGCATAAAGTTGCACTGTTTCTTAATTATTGCATGATTTGAGGTGACTGTATGAGGACAATGTTTTACAGCTATTGCTTGAGATTAGCTCTTACTTTTTATTTATCTGTCTATTGTGAATAATAATGGCAGAAACAATATGCTTAGATGCCTCATTGTATCAGTATTTAATAATGTTTGGACATCTGGATGGAGTGTTAATGGCGAAAGATACGATTTCAGGTAGATAAGCTTATTCCAAATTAATTTTCACTTGCATCATAGATATTAAAAAAAACTTGAGCTTTTACTAATACACTTTGCTAGTGTTTGATACTGACAGTATCATCAAAATTAAGGAAACACACAGAAAAGGAAGAGGCTGCAACGCAGTAAAAACTCTGCAGTATTTTATCAGAGAATAATAGGGTGTAAGAGGGCATTGAAGATCACTAATGTCATTAGCATTTTTATCTATTGATATCCAGCCTCAGTGTCTGAAGTATAGGGAAATCTAATCTTCATGTTTCCAGCACTCATGACTTTTCCTAACTGTTATCTGTATTTTATATCTGCATTTAGAAATTAACTGATTTTGACCCCAGCTGCGTAAGCATAATCCATATGAGCAATTTTACATCAGCAAGTGGTTGCATTGCCTGCTTGTCTATGCCAAGTTAAAATAATTGCAAATGTGCAAGACTGAAATTTAGAATTGTGAATACGAGCTCTTTTAAATAAAAAAAAAAAAAAAGAAGTGGATGTGTTTAGCGTTGTGATTCAGATAAAGTCATTGTTCTGTACTTCCATCAGTTTCTAAACAGTTTTTGGACCAGTGCTGTAAGTATATAGATGGATTTATTCCTAGAGAAATTTTTAAAATAGGGATGAAACAGAAATTCTAGAAAGTGACTTCTTCCTCTCATTCGCTTTCTTTCCCTTTCACTGTTACTCTCTCTCTTTTGCTTCCTTTCTCTTACTCCCTCCTTTCCTCTGTTTCTTTCCCTTCCCCTTCCCCATCCCTCTCCCCTTCCTCCCTCCCAACATGTAAAACATCAGGAGTCATGCACTGTAGATTCATAAAAGGTGGGAATACTTCTAGCTCTCTGGCAGGTAGAAGACATTGTTACAGGCTGAATACACTTATATCTGAATAAATTCCCAGGGAGGCTGAGAACCACTGACATGGGAGGTATGTAAAACCATGTATCTGACATCAAGGCCTGTTGCACTTGTGTAGCCTTATTGAATCAGTGGAGCGCTCAGTCCCCAGTGAGGCAGATGTCACCAGCATCTGCATTCCTGACAAGCAGCTACACCTGAGGTTCAGGGGACACTTACAAACTTCTGCTGAGCCCCACGTCACTGAGACTGCATCACAGGCTTTGAAAAGTATATTTTCAAAACTAAAACAAAGGCTTACATATATTGATTTGGGTAGTGGAAGGAGTCATTAGAATGCTAGTTCTTCCGCCGTGGTGTCTCTGTAAGTTTGGTAAGTGTTGTGCTCAGACTCCAAACGAGATTGGTTCTCCTGATGATAAGATCATACAGACAATAATTTTAAAATACATGAAATGGATTGTTACTGTCTTATATTTTCATTGTAGTTTATCTTGAAGATGACATATCCCATCCCCCTTTCTTTCTTCCTTCTTTTGTCAATTACTTTTGTTTTGTTTGAAAGTCATGTATGGCACAGGAGGGGACTGTTTTTCTTACTCCAGTTCAAGTATAATAGCAGTCAAGTCAGACACGACACAGAATCGAAGCCAGATAAGTGAAGTGACTGAAGACCATCATAAGAAGCTGTTGTGAATCCCAAAAAAAAAAAAAACAAACCAAACAAAACAAAAAAAAAACACCCCCCCCCCAAAAACCAACCAAAAACCCCAAAAAACCCCAACAAACAAACAAAAAACTACCAAAGAAAAAAAACACCACTAAAACCCAACAAAACATTCAGATATAGAAAGTCCAAGAAACTTTTTTATAATCCTTTCAGGGAATTCTGCCTTACCATCTTTGTCTAGACAGCTTTTACCTGGGTGGTAGTAGGGTGCTGATCAAAGAAATTCAAATAGTAAATAGAGATCTTCAAGAAATGTAGGCAAAATGCATGAAATGTGTGTCTATAAAGGTGTACATAGTTATTTTAAAGCTAGATGCTGTTGTCTTAATTTATTGCTCTTCGATCCCGAGGCTGACTTAACACTATGCCTTGCAAAACATGACTGTCTGTATTCCTTGAACCCTGGGCTAATTACTTGGGCTTCTTGTGGCGAGTCTGAAATTCCACTGCAGGGTATGAGTGGAGAAACTCTTGTGGTTTATGACATCAACAGTACCTTGAGATTGAAATGGGGCTTTATGGAAATCAATCTTCCTTAGACAGCTATGTACAATACAAAGTGCTTAAAAAATACTGATTGCTACTTTTACTGTTCTGGCATTGGCCCAGCAAGTGCTCATTTACGGATGGTTATACTATAGGTGGGTGTTCTACAGCCACAGCTCTCATCACTCTGGTTAAAAAATAGGAAAAAGAGGTAGGTGAATGGTTGCAGAGGGACTAGGCTATTGCTTTATCCTCTCTCCTAATTCTCACATATAGTTTTTGCTGCTTCTTTCCAAACCTCACCTGTCCTGCTGCGAAAACTCAGCTTCATTCTTCATCTCCCTGTGTCATTTTCCCTTCTAAAACTTCACTTAAGGAAGAACACAGCCTGACTTTAACCTAATTTTATCACATCTTGTGTCAAAGGTTGTTCATAAGTCATGTGGTACCTATAGTGCCTTCTTTGGGTGAATGTAAATTCAATGTTTTACACTCCCTCAGATGAGTAAAAGGGCAAGTGTAAGCCACTACATTACTGCGTGTTCTGACCTACTGCTGCTGCTGTTTGCTGTGTCCTTGGTGCTATTTGTGTACCACAATATAATTGTTTAAAAATGCTCACACTGCTGTGATGTTCCTATGGTGAATCCTGCATAGGAATTTGATTTGATTAATGGATTTTAGAAGTTGTGGTCCCCTCCTTCAAGCTCATGTGGATTGAGACCACCATGTTATAGGTAACCTTGCCTGTTTAGCTCCACCAAATTGAATTAATTACTCTGTAGTTTACTTAAGAAAAAAATGTAGAAAACAATTCCAGGAGCTGATCACGTAGCAATATTGATGTTGCATTTCTAATGACTTGGCAACAATCATTTCTTGCTAAGAGGACTGTAAGACATACAGGTACGTTTTAAATAACTTATAAATGATAACTCCATTTACTGTGAGTTTTACAAATCCCTCTAGAGATCTGACCTTACTGTCCTGTGTGGGCAAAATTGTCATTGGCTTTCAGTCTTCAGTTCCCATTTGCCTTTTTCAAGATTGTGGGAATATGGCCATCTGTCTATATAAGATTTTCTGTGTTATCACGATTGATCCAAGTTGCATGTGAACAAGGAAACTGAGAGGCTTGCTTCCTTCACATAACTGTTTAAACAGTTTTATTTCAGACATTGCCGTCATTGAGGAACAGCTGAGAGAGTCTGTGATTGCTAGGATTTGCTTGGTTCTTTTGCAGACAATACCTTCCCTTCATTCCATAGTACTTATCACAGTGCATTTGGCCCCATATAAGCATTTACGTTTGTGTGCATATTGCTATCCAGACTATTCCTTGTTTTATTTTAAAATAGACATTTCTGATTAATTTAGGGTCTGAACAGTAACCTGTTAATTTTCTGAGTTTTAAAATGCATATTCAGGATTGCATTTTCATGTAAGATAGATAGATAGATAGATAAAAAAGATCATTTTATTTTAATAATTTATTTCAGCCTCTCAGTAGAGTTCAATAAATAAATATGGTATAACAAATAATATTTGCATCATTGTGACTGTGGCCTGAGGAGTTTCATACACTGACATAACCTTGTCATCTTTTGGTTTTGATATACATAATAAAAACCAAGAGGCTTGTAATCCTCCATATATTTATTTTTTAATTATTAATAAGTGAAAGCTGAAAGGCAGCTCTAAGCTTGGTTTATCAGCCACACTTGGACCAACTTTGGATGCCATTTCTAAGAGCTGGAGATGTGCCAAAGACATTAAAAATTACTTTGTGCTTGCATTTTGCCGATATATTCTTACTGCTTTCTTTTTATGAAAATAATTCATTTTATTTGCTTTGCAACAAATATTTTCATTCAGGGGAGTTTCTTCTGTATTGAGAAAGAATCTGTTTGTCCCCTGGGGTAAGAGGGCAGCTTGTAAAGTTATCAAAAGAAACTTGTAAGTATGAGCATTGTTATTTCCTTCAGAGTTTGCTGTGCTACAGGTAATCTAATGACAATTTATTGGTGTCCATTTGGGGAAGTGGGATTGGTGTTTTTATTTGAGAATTATTTCACTTGGGAAGCTCTGAACGTAATAAGCATGAATGAAACAATCACAACATAGTGTAATAAAGGTTGTTCTCTGAGAGGGTGAACTAGAAAGGGTGTTCATTGACTGAACATAGCTTACATGTCCAAATACTGTAGAAGTGAATCCTTCCAGCCATGTTCTACTGTTGTCCACTGAAAAATGGAGTGTGAATGTTGCTGCAACTCTCTAGATAGGCTCTTTCTAAGTCTGTCTTTTCAGTTCTTCAGTAACTCAGTTAATTTAAAACCTTACTGCAGGACAGAGTTGTTTAAATGTATATAAAGGCAGGTCAAGTTCACAATAAAACTGTTTATTCGATGGTATGTAAGCAGGGTTCCACTGACTTCAGCCTTTCCAAGTCTGTGGCAGGTTTTTCATTACAACGTCATCATAAAATAAGGGAAAATGTTGTCGGTGTCCGTTTTAAAGACAAGGATCTGAGACATGGAAGGACTATGATTTGTCCAGAATATGCAAGAAGAGGCTGGTGAGTCTAGGATTAAAGCTTCAGTTTCCTCGGGATTGCCCACCTCCACCTCTTTCTCTGAGATTACAATTTGAAAAGGTGTTAGAAATGCAAAAGACTGGTTTTCTTTTAAGGTGACAAATGTTTGTCGTTTATGAGATTTCTGTTTGATGTTTTAGGTCCTTCTTTAAACTCCTAAGAATAGGTATAGTTCAGTTAGAATTTCCAGGTATTTAGGTAATTTGTACTTGTAGTTTAAACAGTAACTCTGGAGTTGCTGATAAAAAGTAATAACTTTTTATCAGTAATAACTGATAAGAAGTGATAAAGATTTTTTGCACGTGAACCAAGGCTGCTTGTATGCTTATGTCCGTTGTACCATACCAGGCCATTTGGCTGAAAGAATGAGAGGAGTGGCACAGGCCTCAGCATGACTCGGCTTTGAAGAACTTACTTAAGCAGAACTTCCATTATGTTTGGAAAAAGGGAGTTTTTCCCAAATAGAGGGTTAGGTCAGCGAATGGTGCTTGTTAATCTCTAACATATAGTATTCTCTTGCTTATTCTTCTGTCCAGTCAATTCTGTATATATATATATATAGTATCTTCCTCAACATGAATTGCTTATGAAAAATGTGTTCCTATTCTTCCTGTAGTGTTCTTGAGAGTTGAAAATGCTGGCTAAAACTCCACAGTGTGTGAAATTCTCTGGAAATGATGATTAATTGATACACAAAAATAATGGGTTTAGTATAATTCTAAATGTTCATGTTCCTCTTCAGAATTTCTTTTCATAACTAATGTTGTGACTGAGCTGTCTTGTTAACGCCATGTACATTTTAAATTTTGTAGTGTTTTCTTGCTTACCTCAACCTTTATCACCTACTGATCTATATCCATATAAAGTATCATTTAGCTTTTTGAATCAGTGTTAGATCAAAGGTACATACTTCCATTTAAATGTAAAAGATCTCAGGCAAAGCTGAATAATAACCATGTAAATAATATTAATGAATAGATTTCTCTGCAAGTAACTCAGTGTCTCTAGAGATTGTTCAAAGAAAGCTGATGAAACCCAAAATGTGCAAAAGCAAAAATTGCACAGTATAAGGAGTTTTTTAAAAGATCCTAACCGACATGAATAACTATGTTTCTCCTATCTGTTTTTTTAGCTTTCACCTGTTTTCATACTGTTATTTTGCCAGGACTTTTCTTAAAAATTGTTCAGATAAAACAGTCTCAGTTTCCCCCTAGAAGCAGCCAGCATTGTTTCCTGGCCCTTAAAGGTTAATGTTGTGTTTAGGGCCCATGCTTGCCTGCATAAAAACCAGGTGTTAATCCTTACCTTCATTTGGTGAGACTATCAACTTACCTATTGTCTCTTTCTTGCAGAGTTTGTTTGCTAGTAGCAAAGGTCAGAGGCCAAAGAACCTCCAAATTCAAAGAGAAATATTGATAATTTAGAAAAGTTTTTTTTCCCCAAATAATATTGCACATGTACATGTATCAGTGCTCTGTGTCCTTAAATATTTTAAACCACCTGTTTCCTAGCACTTTACCACTGGTTTTACTTTTCCTTCGGCATAGAGAGAAGATAACATACTTAGAGGGAGGGTGGAGGGTTACTGCAGCACTTCCATTTATTTCTGCAGTGGATATCCTGCTGAAAGTTGCATTGACTGAACACAGGACGGACACAAAGATCAATCCTAGTGGGACCAAAACCCTTGAGGTAGTCCTTACTCAAAATCGATCAGTCTTTTCAGTTCTCCCTGGCAGTGATGGCTGTTACATTTTCTTAGCATTTCACTACAGCTTTTTCTTCTAACCTATACTGAAAGCATGTTCCAAGGTGCTGTCCTCATCCATGTTCCATTCAAACCACTGTTATTTTCAGTAATACCAGTAATTTTGTTATATCTCAGTCTGTCCATTCTTTCTGGATGTGACACTATCGTAATCCAACAAAATAAATATACACTTTACTATGATAAAGAGATTTTCAGTGTTGGTATTACCTGCTGAATTGCAGTAATCACTAGGTTTCGGAGAATTCTGACATTTCCTTTTTCTTGTACAGCGCTTGAGCAGTCTTATATTGCTACCGTTCAAGAATCATAGCTCCACTCCAATTTGCATATTGTCCTGGTGACTTCATTTTTTTGTACTGCACTGCTCAGAATCTGGTGCTGAGCATGTTTTAGGATATATGTAAAATGGGAAGGTTTGCTGAATGGAACGTATAAAATGCAAGGCAAAATCAAATTAATTTCAGATATGCATATACGTGTCATCATCATATCAATGCATATATCATTTGTGAATGTATCAGATATACGTGTGTAAAGTGTGGCCCAAGAAGCTGATAAAATGCATTACTGTGTAACCTCATTGCAGGATGCAGGGTTGACATACCCATTGTTATGCATTGGTTTTCCTGCAATCTGTGCAGCAGGCAGTTTCATCCAAGTAGCTAGAAGAGCGTCTCATTCCACTAATCATCCATTTGCCAGACAAGCAGGGAGGTACCCTCATTCTCAAAGTTAAATTCCAGGTCTAAGCCAGAGTGAGAGGATTCAGTCTCTGCTCAAGCTACTGGTGAGAGGAAGTTCACGTGCCGTGACTACACTGAACTTGAGGAAATGAAGTTTGTGGTCTGGGTCACTTGTTACTAACTCTGTGCAATTAATGTCACTGCCAGCAATACAAAACCAGTACTAAAAAGTCTTCTCTGGCTCAAGAAGGACAGAGTGGAAATGCACTGTCTCTGTTACACTTTCTCAAAGCAGGACATAGGTGGTCTCAGTGATGTACTACCAGTAGAGTACTCTTAGTAGTGACTTGAAATTGCTTCAGGAAATGTAATATACCAGGAAGTTGGTATTTCTCAATTCTGCTTTCCTCTCCTGAGGTAGAACTACCTCAATCCATGAGGGTGAATTGAACTCAGAATTTTTTGATCCCGTTCTGTTGAACTCTAATTATATCAAGGAGGTAACTCAAAGTGCAGGCACTGTGGGGAAAAAAGAAGGCAATGTGTTAATTCTTTCTTTTTTTTTTTTTTCGTGTTTTTTTGGTTTTGCTTTTTGTTTGTTTGGTCGTTTGGTGGGGGGATTTTTTTGTGGGTTTTTTTTTTTTAATCAATACATTGATGTAGCTGCTGCTTGCTAGATTCTACTTTGATCTGTGCACTGAAGAGTCCTGTTGGAGTCACTAGCACTGGTCAGGGCAGACACAATCCAAATTATTAATCTTCTTTGTTACTGTTCTGAAATGCAGCCGTTAAAACAGCAGTGCCTGTAGTTTTATGGATGTTACTTCTGTTCCAAATTGTGTTTGGATTTCTCAGCTTAAAAAAAATAATAAAAAAACCCGCTATGTGGCTGTGGTCAGAAACAATAGAGATTGTGGAATTCAGCACAGCTCTGAATATGAGAGTGTTTGGAAAATATCCCTGGCTCATCTATCAGCTGTTAAATTAGTAGAAGAGTTCTCAGGAGGTGATCATGGAACTACTACTAGTGTAGCTTTTTGTATTTCTTCTGCTTTTCCACCCTTAGGCTTACCACTTCAGAGCCTTCTTCCACCACACTGTGTCCCATCCACTTCTAAATATATCTTCTAAAACGTTCAATATGTGTTTACTAATTGTGATCAGGCTAAAATTCAAGTGCTGTGCTTGTGGGACTTTTTTTTATCAGAAGCCATATTTAAGTGATGACACACAGTAATTTGTTCCTTCTTCTATTAGTGTAATTTACAAAGCAACGACAGATAAACATAGCTATACAAGATTCATTTACAGTGACACAATGGCAGATACACAGAGCAGAACCCTGCCTATGAGATAAAGTGGACTGAGTGACTTATGCAGTAATTAGGGGATAATTGTCATTAACCTCACAAACAGTAGTTTACCCATATTGTTTAAAAGGCTCCAGGATGCATAATGACAAGGTAATCTGTCAAAGCGCTAGGGGGAAATATTAATAAGATTTGTGCAAGCCTGGATAGAAAATATGCAGAAAGCGGCCACATTAAGCTAATTGGTGGATGAATATACACTTGTAAAAGTGCTTCTAATGGCACGTTTGCTGCTCTCCAAATGACTACTGTTAATGTGGAGAAGTGGGCTGCCTAGAAAGTCAGGACTGCTGGGACAAGAGGGTATTAAGACATGCAGGCATA
The DNA here is from genome assembly GCF_004027225.2 of Strigops habroptila. Classification (NCBI taxonomy): domain Eukaryota; kingdom Metazoa; phylum Chordata; class Aves; order Psittaciformes; family Psittacidae; genus Strigops; species Strigops habroptila. Next base: position 67,938,614 of record NC_044302.2, read on the forward strand.
GTTATTATTACTTTGCATGCTGTAATATAATTTCCCCCACTTTCTCTTGCATTTCAGTGCCTCTAATATGTGCAAACAGATAGCTCACTTTATGTACTACAGCATTTTTATATTCCAGTGACCTTTGTCTTTTTTGTGTCACTCGTGCACCCTGCTGCATCCCTTTGAATGGCACTGCCACCTATGATACACCTGAGTTTTCTGGAGCAAATTTTTAGGTAAACAATCAAAGGAAAAAGGCTTCATTAAGATCGTGTTGTATATATTGCAAGTAATAATGCAGTCCTCTAATGAATAATAAAGATGGAAATCAATCTCCCAATTTTGTTGCCATTCATATACCCAGCATATAGTACACCTGATTCCTCTTATTGAGGCACAATTTGGGTTCAATCAGAAAACCAAGCAAGTATTGAAATCCAGTTTATGAGTACGACTTACTGTCACTTTTACTCTGGTGTTTCTGTCCTTGGGAAACTTCTCAATTCCTTACAGTGCCCCTAGTTAGGCAAATTTCTCACTGACATCTTTAGGAGTTTTACCTACGCGCGTGGGAAGACTCAGATTTTGTTGCTTACATTTTCCAGCTCAGGTTATGGCTTTAGTCAGTTCAGATTTAAAGTGAGAAAAGGACCATCCGATACACTGATTTGACTTGACTGTCAGATGCCTTGCCCTGTGTTTGATGCAGTCCATGTTAGGAGAATGTTAGGAGTCCATGTTAGGAGCAGTCCATGATGGAGCAAGGCTGTCAGACATGATTTGTTTGTATTATCACATTGTGCATTGGGGAAGGTCTTGGCTGAAGAGAGCCTGGGTGTCTCTTGTGGCTGCATGTATTGCAAATACAGTACCTCAATTGGTGCTTTTTGTGGATGTTTCCTGTTTCTCATAAAAAAATCATGTCATTCTTTCAGTTTTGATGAAACTGAGGCTCAGAAAGAGAGGCTTAATTAGCTTACTAAATTCACTGAAAGACTGCCAGAGCATAGAAAACATAACTTTGCTTCTCAGTAAGTTACACAACACTGACACCAAACAGTAAAACCAAAGTGATTTCAGGGACTGATCGTATCAAGGTAAATTTCTTAATGGTATATAAAATTGGGCAACTATATATGCAGAAAATGGTGAAAATCAGTATGAAAATCAATCATTGCTATGGATATGCATGCTGGGTATTTCCTACCCACTTTCATGCAAAATTGTGTTGTAATGGTTTGCTATGTTTGTGTTTCTGTTTACATCCTATCTTGAAAAGTCTCCATGGCACCTCATACCTTCTAAAATTTTTGCCTTCATACACCGTGTACTTGGTGGTTTGATTGCCTCTAGGAGCCATGTCTGCCACAAGTTAGTGGCAAAGCTTCTTTGGAGACACTTGAATGAATTTTCCACTCTCACAGGTTGTAGAGAATAAAGGTATCAAAATACTCCTCTACACTTGGGATTCAAGGTTGTCGATTTCAAAGCTGTTTAAGGAATTTGAATACCCAATTTCTATAAAGTCTTGATAGTCTACCATTTGATGAATGGGAGAAAAAAATTCCTCACCTTTAGTGTGCATTAAAAATGTTTTTCTGAGCAGATACCATAACGCATCTTGCCACCTCACAATAACTACTCAATTAGGAAAGTCTTTAGAAATATTTTGAAAGTGTCAACCAGAACTGATGGTGAAGGGAATAAATGTTTGCATTTGAAAAATTGTGCGGTTTTGGGGGGACAGAGTGGCAAAGTACTTGGAAATTGGCACTGGTATTTCAAAATAAATGTCGACTAGTAAGATAATGACTGCTGAAACATGACTTTGGATCTTCTTAAAGCTACTGAATCAATGTGTATCCATGCTAACAGGAGTTCTGTCATTATCAGTCAGAGACAGATTTTGCCATTTAATAGTTGTCACCAACGTGACTGTTGTAAATCAAAGCAAATTTTGTTGACGTCATAGGGGCCATACCACTGTAAAGCTAGTAAATGCAAGAAGAGCACTGGGCTCTATCTGTGCTTAGATTCTTTTCCTCTAAGTGTGGACAGAGGGTTACTGTGAAAAGAACTTCTCAGGCACTCAGTTTTAAAAAGGCTTGATGTAGTCGCTATGATTAAATGAAGCTCGAGCTGCTGTCATTAAATACATTCATCCCAGAGTGATATAGCATAGTTTTAAAAATAAAAATTCTATATGCAGTGAGTTGAGGGTGGGGTTTTTTTGGGGGGGGTGGGAGGGGGAAGTCAGTGTCTTGTGAATTATACATTCTTATCTGGTCCATAATCAAGAGCATTTCATAACAAAGTGAATATTTTATCAAAAGTCAAACAATATGTTTTAAAAATCAGAAAAAGCATTTAAAGCTATTGTCCTTGCATCCTAATAGGTTTACTGGAATTACAGAGGTGAATACACATTTGTGAGGAGCAGGAGAGAGTTCATATATGTTTCTTTTCTGAAAACAGTAAGAGACTCTCTCCCCTACCCTCAGTTCGCATGGATGCTTTATAGTTGGCATTTGACAGTGTCATCATCTTTCAGGGCTTCAAGTGTATTTTAGGGTTGGTGAACCTGAAGAATGAAAATGCATTCTGTATTTGGTGTGCTCAGTCCCCCAAAAGAGTCATGTGTTGGGGATCCAGTATTTTCATACCACTTCCTGCAAATTAGTCCAGAACCAGCACTCCAGCAGGTTGCTTGTGCAGGGGTCTGTGCTGCTGTCATATGCCTTTGGGCTGAGATATAAAACAGAGGACCTGCATACTTTTGGTCAGTAAAGACCCTGTAGGCCATTTAGCAAGAGTGTGAGTGGTTAACGGCAGTGTCCCGGCTAAGTTTCAGCTGCGATTATTGCATTCCACCTCCTTATGTTCCATCTGCAGTTTCAGCAGGACATGGTGTTCCTCACTTTCACTCTGAAACCGTTGAGTAGTGCTCCTGTGCATCGTTACACAGCCACTATGCTCCACCATGGTGGTACGCCCCTGATATATATTCAAAAAAATTTGGCTTAGCTCCACATCGTGTTTCAGGGCTGTTATGTCAAAATTACTTTCCAACATGATGACTGGAATTACTCTGGTTTTAAAGTGCAATTACTCTGGATCTAAAGTGCTGCCAGATTTGACCTGGTGTCTACAGTATCAGTTAGTAAAGTTTGCAAAGGTCTTTGAGGGTCCTTTCAGTCAAAATGCAAAACTTTTTTAGCTGCTGAGTGCATAAAGAGACCCAGAGTCTAGAAAGGAACCAGAGCAAGTACTTTTACAAGCCTGGCAACAAAAATAAATACATACATACACATAAGTAAATAAAATCTCCTTCATGTTACTCTTTATCAGAACACATACTGCCTGTGTCATTCTCAGTGATGCTTTGGTAAAGACAGCCTTCTCTTCCCCTGCTGTAACACGCTGGTATCCTCATAAACACTCTGCATCTTTGGGCAAAGAAAACAAGTCCAACAGGTAAGAGAAAGGGGGTGTCAGAAGGAAGGAAGATCTGTTGCTTTTGATTTTTCTAGCAGAGTGGAAGCTGCAGTGAAGCCAAAAGATAAAGATTTCCATTATTGACTGAGAACTCAGTAGTGCTGCACTGTATTTGTTCTTGCTGCAGCAGTATAACTCAAGGAAAGGACTGCTGATACTTAGACATGAGTTTGTTCATATGGCTTCAGTTGATGAAGGGGTCTTGTGGGGGGTGGATGAGAAAAGACAGATGAGGGGAAAAAATTTTAACCATGGCTCTTTGCAGGCTGGGTGTGTTACATCTTCTATCAGTTGCACATGTATAGTCATGGTGAGCACATGTATAATCATGTTTACAGGAGCAAAGGTGAATCAGGTTCAGCATGGTAAAAACACCTATCAGGAAAACGAATATGTGATTTTACGTGTGACTGTAGATTTCCCTGGAAAACTAGATAGAGGGCTTACTTCTGTCCTACTGAGGTCAGTTAGCCAATATGAGCAAGAGGTATTGCACATTGCCCCATCTGTACTATGAGTTGGTCTGCTACTGCGCACTTTTGGTCACTTTTACCCCAGGATTAGTAGGACTACCCATTGTGTAACAGCTTGAAATTTAATTGGGAAGAAAAAAGATGCTCCTGTGAAATTCAGCCAAACAAAAACTACAAACCCTAAATCATGGAAATTATGTAGGCTTTTCTCTATTAGAAACAAATGTTGATTTTTTTTTTTTTCTGTCTACACCCTAATTAAAATCATCCTCTGCAATTATAGTATGACCAAATGAATATCTTTCAGTCTGCTTTTCCACTGTTACAGCTGCACTCAAAATGTTTCTCTGAGATCAGCTAGAAAATACATAACTTTTTAAGAAGGGCTTACAGAAGAAAGATTTTTGATAAATACTAGGCTTGTATATTTAATCAAACATGTATCTATGTAATTTTTTTTAACATGGATACTTAGCTGATATGTCTAAAAAATAGCAGTTTATGGTACATATGCAAACCTGCTAAAATATGAAGGCTAGCAATGAGTTTTTCTGTGTAACTGTGAGTGGTTCTCAGAAGTTATCATAATAGCACCCAAAATAATCCTGGAATGTTTCCCAGAGCATAAGTCTTGTTTAAGAAGTAATTTTAGCTTTCTTTTTTTTTTTCACCATTTTATTAATCTCAATTCTTGTATAATCATCTCTCACTGTGTATTCAGCCAGGTATATACACATTTTACCTATGCCAAGAAGTTAATTAGTAAGCTTAAAATAGAACTGCAAAGTCTGTGGTGCGTATGTGTGTGTACATACATGTGTAGACATATAAAATCACCTGCAGATAGTGCAGGCACAAGAGTCAGTGGAGCTTCTCACACAAAGTGAGAGTTTAATGCAACTGATTTCTTTACATAAATTTTAAGGTTTACAAGGTATGTCCATAGATTATGTTTGTATAGACTGTCCTTAATTTCTAAATACTCAGTTTTTAAATTGGGAGGTTTTAAAGCTGCATTGAAAGCTTGAAATTTGTAAAGCCTAAAGGCCCTCAGGAAATCAAGACTCATATTCACAATCCTCCCCAATTAAGCTCCTAAAAATTAGAGTGACCTTTCTGTCCATCTTCTGTTGTAGCCTGTTTGTATTATCCAAGATAATCATCCTGACACCCATCACTTGTTCTATCTGACCCAGAAGTTTGAGACAAGAGGTACCCTAACATATCCTGACACATCTCCTCCTAACATACGGTCAGCAAAAATGAGGAGGCAGATTCAGGGTGATTAACCATGACATTACTTTATAGATCTAATGTAGTACGTGTGTATCTGAATCTGTATCTGTACAAATAATAGAGTCAAGTGTGTGTTTAGCATTAGAAAAAGATTCAAGATTATGTTTTTTATCCCTGGATGTTAATTTAATATGATTTAGAGATTATGATTTTCTCCATCTAATATTGTGAGAGAGCTACGCATACATATAAAATAAAATAAAATAAAATAAAATAAAATAAAATAAAATAAAATAAAAAATACAAAAGAAGGGTATAAAGGCAGAGAAGGAAGAGCATCACTGTATGCTGTATGGGCTGGGTTTACGTGTCTGCCACATGTCTTAGAGCTGTAAGCATGCAGTGATATCTCTGTACTCACTGACTTCCTTGTACACATTGTCACAGGAGGCTTTGCTTAATCAGTTACGAGCTGAAAAAAGTAATATAAATTGGAACCTTTTGTCATGAAATATTTAAATATGGATATGATTTAATGGCTTTGGGGAGAAAATTTAGCATGAGAGATTGTAAGAAACAAGAAATCGATTACATGTAAGAAAGGACTTGAACCTCTAATCAAATATTACCATATACAGAGAGATCCCTAGCTAGTTATAGCTTAATTCAAAGGGGATAATTGTTAGATTTTTTGTTAATTTTAAGTTTTATCAAAACCTGACATTCCTATTCACTCTTTATCTAGTTTTGCATAATACATAGTTACAATGATTTATGGAAAGCCATCACTATGTAAATATTGAAGCATATGTTGCATAGTATCCATTAGTAGCGTGTTTTTTTATGAAATATAGGCATCTGTGCCATTTTTCTTTACTTTTGCTGGGGGAAAAAAACAAACAGCTTCTTGCAGAAAATTAACGAGATACAGCTTGATATAACTAGTATAGCAGCTTTCTGATTCCCTGCTGTTTCTATGGTAGCAAGGGTAACCCCATGGCAATCACACCCTTAACTGCCAGTTTCTCTGATCAGTGGGACCTAGCAGCTGCTGAAGGTCAGGCCCTCCCCGTTGCAAATCCTTAAACTAGGTGAAAAAAAGGGTTGTGGTGTCTTGTTGAGAGGTAGCTCCTGTAGCCACCCGCCAGATTCTCTGAGTTAAGCTGTGGAATAACTCCCCAGTAGCATATTGGCGGCCCCCGCATTTAGACGATGGCTACCTGTTCTCTGAACGCAAAGAGCTGGCTGTGCTGTCGCTGCATGAAGGACTGTGTGTAACACCTTCCGCTTATGTGAGGGAGCCTGTTATACGATCTGCACCTCCTATTCTCATGAGTTATTGTTGTCCTGACTGTATTTAATTTTTATTTACTTAAATATCCGTTTTTATAAAACATCCATTGCATAAGCCTGTGAGTGATTTACAAATTAAAGCAAAAACAAGAAAATTACTACCAGTACTACATTACAAAGCATCCTGCAGCTAGCTGCAGACAGGAATCCTAATTTAATACATGTAAGCAGTGTAAATTAGACAATGTTATTTCCATCTTCAAACAATGCAAGTTACAGTTAAAAGGAATTAATATTTGTGGTTTGGGATTAGAAATGTGTGCATATAGATTGGGTCAAAGGTGGCAGCGAAGGCCCTGAGTCTAAAATCAGAACTGAGTCTGGTTTTGTAGTTTGAGGTAGGAATTACTCAAATATAGAACCAGCATGGCTCTTTGGAAGTTGTGGGAGAAGTAGATGTAAGAAGATTTAGGTCACGCTCATGGGGAGAGTAGCCAAAGTCAGTTGGATGGGAAAAAAATGTAATCTTAGAGCTTTAAATTATGAACCTGTCCTTTAATTGTTTGTGGTACTGGTGGGGTTTTTTGTCCTTCCCCTTGCCCCATTTGGTTTTGGTTTGTTTCACTTTGTTTTGTTGTTGGGTGGGGTTTTTTGACCTTCTGGATGATTTCTACATGATAACACTGTCTGCAAAATACTGTTCCATTAGACAGATAGAACTGTAAGGGCATAGAAATTAAAGATGTCCACAGTACTTAAAGTTGTTCAAGGGCGGGGACATTTCCTGACTAATGCTGCAAATGAGGACCAGCATTAGCATCATGATGTTTCTTTCATCACCATGTAGATACATGTTAAACATTTTTCTGCATAGAGATGGCTTGTGGGGATTTCCATTTGGGTCAGTTGGGTAAGGTTTTCCATAACTAATTACCATTAAGTATTTCATAGTCTTGTATGGTTTGGTTGTGAATGGTCATGTGTGGAGCCTTGCTAAAGGTTTTACAGTTACATCTGACATACTGAAACATACATGGCATTGGTCTAGTGGAAGGTGTCCCTGCCCATGGCAGGGCAGGTAGGACTAGGTGATCTTTAAAGGTCACTTCCAACCCAAATCATTCTGTGATTCTGTGATGATTCTTTGTCATTAACTTTGTATCCACAGAGGTGGCACAGATCAGAACTGAAATAATAAAACCAGCTGTAGTCAAATAAATATATACTTTACTATTTGAGGCAAATTGCATTTTCCAATACTCTAAGAAATGTGAGAGGAAAGAAGAAGCTATCCTTTGAATACTGAAGATAATAAAATAAATAAATGACTAAGACTAGGTGGGGGGAAGGTATTTGCAGGCTTCATAATCAAACAAGAGCTAGTAGTTTTTGCATTAGTGTGTAGTCCTAAGTGTTTAGATAAGGTTCTGAATCTGAGATTCAAGATTTAAAAACATCAGAAACAGAATGGTGGAGTATCTTGCAAGGCTTTCAAACTATTTAATGCATGAGGAAGCACTGGAATAATTCTAGTTTGATGGCCTGCAACAGCACTTGCTGGTTATAGTTACTGTGCTGATGTTATGTCCAGCATTTGCCCAAAAGGAAAGATGCCAATAAAATGATGTATTCATTATATAAGTATTTTAATACGTTTTTATCAATACATGCTGGAGTGGATTGCCTGACATTACATTGCAGAATTTTTAAGTCCTACCTTCAGGCAAATCTCATGCTTACTAGCAAAAATGAAAGTGTGAAATGCTTTTTAATGTATATTTAACAACAGATAGTCTAGTGATTACTGATGTGTATTCTCTCTGGATTTTTCCCTTGCTATCAGAAGGCAATGTTAAGAGACAACATTTTTACACATTTATGCTATCTACATCCATCAGATGCTTACTTCTACGTATTTTTAACTATCATTTATAACAAGGCTGCAAAAAAGTCATCTCTGAAGTCTAAACCCTACCAAGATTGCAAGCTTATAATCAATTACCAGTAATGGTCCAGTTATGTTTAAAACCAGTGCCCCAGTTTCTGCCTTTTGATGAAAGTTTATAATGAACATGTTTTTCAGTATTGCTGTCATGGGGGGGAGTGGGAGAGAGAAAAAAAGGAGTAAGGTACAAATATTATGTGCTATTTTTAAGATTTTTTGATTTGCATCCAAGTTTCTTGTAAGATGGCCTATGAGTGACTTCAGTCTTATGTCTGCTTATGTTTAAGAAGCAAATCTATCAAATGCATTTCCTTACAGTGTCACCATTTAATAGCTATTAAGGTACTATTTTCTATATTTTACAATGGATTGTATAGTAACATTTAATATTTTACACTAATGTAAACTAAAACACTAATGTATGTAGATAAATCACTATTGTTAAAATAAAAGTATTGAAAACATTTTAGATCACAGAGCCCTGTAGTCTGCATTTTCTTTGCTCTGATATTATTAAATTCAGTCTATTTCTCTGACTGTGACTCTAATTACTATATTTGCATGGCTGGAAAGTTTGCAATTTTTTGGTTGAGTTCTATTAACACTGTTTGCATGTTGTTTTTTAAGTTTAATGTTTCATGTTCAGGCACCAGAGCACCTTCTGTTGAATTCCATAATTATACAGAATCAATAAGTTTTTTCTTTGTGTTTGTTGTTTCTTTGATATGGCCTCTAGGATGCTGCAGGCAAGGTGCTGGACCGCTGGGCCATCATGTCCAGGGAAGAAGAGATCATTACCCTTCAGCAGTTCCTGAGATTTGGAGAAACAAAATCCATCGTGGAGCTGATGGCAATTCAAGAAAAAGAAGGGCAGGCTGTGGCTGTGCCATCTTCAAAGACAGATTCAGATATAAGGACTTTTATTGAAAGCAATAATCGCACCAGGAGCCCAAGTCTCCTTGCTCACCTGGAGAATAGCAACCCTTCCAGCATTCATCATTTTGAAAACATCCCGAATAGCCTTGCATTCCTGCTTCCATTCCAGTACATAAATCCAGTCTCTGCTCCGCTGCTAGGGCTGCCTCCAAACGGCCTCCTGCTGGAACAACCAGCAATGAGGCTTCGTGAACCAAGCCTTACAACCCAAAATGAATATAATGAGAGCAGTGAATCTGAAGTTTCTCCTACACCTTTCAAGAATGAGCAAACATCCAGCAGGAATGCTTTGACCAGCATCACGAATGTTGAGCCCAAAACTGAGCCAGCATGCGTCTCTCCTGTTCAGACACCTACGCCTGTCAATGATTTATCAAAACCAGAACACACTAAAAGCTCATTCCGTATTCACAGAATGAGGAGAATGGGGTCGGCTTCCAGGAAAGGAAGAGTGTTTTGCAATGCATGTGGCAAAACTTTCTATGACAAAGGTACTCTCAAAATCCACTACAATGCGGTTCACCTGAAAATCAAGCACCGGTGTACTATTGAGGGCTGCAACATGGTCTTCAGCTCTCTCAGAAGCCGCAACCGCCACAGTGCTAACCCAAATCCTCGCCTCCACATGCCTATGCTAAGGAATAACCGTGACAAAGATCTAATTCGTGCTACATCAGGTGCTGCAACTCCAGTCATAGCAAGTACAAAATCCAGTCTAACTTTAACAAGCCCTGGGCGTCCACCGATGGGGTTTACCACTCCCCCTCTAGATCCTGTACTACAGAACCCTCTTCCCAGTCAGCTGGTGTTCCCAGCTTTAAAGACTGTCCAACCTGTTCCTCCTTTTTACAGAAATTTGCTTACTCCTGGTGAGATGGTGAGTCCTCCAACATCACTCCCTACCAGCCCAATAATACCAGCAGTGAGTGGCATGGAGCAGCATCCCCCACCTCCTTCAGAGTCATCAGTGCCTTCAGTGCTGATGCCCACCCCAGAGCCTAATGCTGACCTTGCCCCCAAGAAGAAGCCAAGGAAGTCGAGCATGCCAGTTAAAATTGAAAAGGAAGTTATTGATACTGCTGATGAGTTTGATGATGAAGATGAAGAGGTGAATGACAGTAGCACGATGGTGAATGACATTGGCCATGACAATCACTGCCATTCTCAGGAGGAAATGAGCCCAGGTCTATCTGTGAAAGACTTTTCCAAAAGTGACAGAAGCAGATGCATTTCCAGACCAGACATAAGAAGGGCAGACAGCATGACATCAGAAGACCAGGAGCATGAGAGAGACTATGAAAATGAGTCAGAGTCATCAGAACCCAAACTGTGTGAGGAATCCATGGAAGGTGATGATCGTCTCCATGAACCTGGTGAAAAATCCATGATGCACAGTGACAGACCAGATGAAAACCACATTGATTCTTCCAACCAGGATGTCATTAAGGTGAAGGAAGAGTATACGGACCCTACATACGATATGTTCTACATGAGCCAATATGGACTTTACAATGGTGGCAGTGCCAGTATGGCTGCCCTTCATGAAAGTTTTGCTTCTGCATTCAACTACAGCAGCGCTCAGAAGTTCTCCCCAGAAGGTGAAATGTGCTCCAGCCCAGACCCTAAGATCTGCTATGTGTGCAAGAAAAGTTTCAAGAGTTCCTACAGTGTGAAGCTTCACTACAGAAATGTTCATTTAAAAGAGATGCATGTCTGCACAGTGGCTGGCTGTAATGCTGCGTTCCCATCACGGAGAAGCAGAGACAGGTCAGTAAATATTAATTGATTTTCTACATTATTAAATGTGTTGAATTATGTAAGAATAGGCAGTTTAGGATATATGAAGAAATAGAGAGATGCACAGTAATGACAAGTGACAATTGTGTTCCCATGACATTGAGAGAGTTTTATCACTAAGATTTTCATTGTTGCTTGGGATTCAGAATAGCGTATTTTGTGCCACCCTCTAAAGTGACTGGCTGGATAGTAAATGTCATTATTCTTTCTGTGTGCCTGAGACCATGTGCATTGTACTTCTGTTTATAAGCTGCAATTTTTATTATATTCTTCTCCCTGCAACTTTTAAAACACGAAAAGCTTCTATTAGATATATAGTAAATTATATACAATACAAATGTATATATACAAATATCTCCATGCATACATATCAAACCATAGAACTAGGAAGGAGGGGAAGGGGTGGACAGACAGTTGGATGAATAGATGGAGAGATAGAATGGAAGAACCATAATAAAAGAGTTATTTCCATCCCCATAGGGTCATATAAAAGCAAACAAGAAACATGAGAAGACTATCCTTTCTTCTCTTCAGTTTTTAAAACTAGCTACTATGTTGTTGCAAGAACAAGTAGATATTAAGAAAATAGTTATCTCATCTCTTTCTTTAGTAGAACTTGTATACCTCTCTATCCACTATGGTCATTTAATCTGCTTTATCTTCTTTTCTGCATGTGAGCAACTCCCTTCCCCACTGATGGGAATCACGCACATTCAGAGAGGAGAGGCTAGACTCCTACATATTTTTGAGATCAACCAGAGTATATTCTGCTGGCCCTTCAGATGACATCATGCCCTAGTTATGCTGCATCAATACTAAAAAAGTTGGGCTTAAACAGAAGCAGCTGGTCCATAAATGCTTAGGTTTGGGGGTTTTTTTATATACACTATTCTTATTTCTGAGGAAAATGTAATATAAATGGAATTTATCAAGGTGGTAGGATAACACAGCTATTTCATACTTGCGGATAAAAGCTCTCGCATGTAATGATGATCATACTGTCACATAACAAAATCTCTCATTTGTAGAGTGATTGTGAGATTGCCTTGTGTCTTTTCCTTTACTTGTGTTTTGTATTTTTTCATTCTGTTGTAAAAATTCAGCAGATGCAGAAAGAATATTAAACCTAGCTAAAAATTTCACACACAGCTCCTCATTCCGCCCTCCCCCCCCCCCCCCCAATTGATTTGGTTTGAAAGTGAATATATTATGTCATGAAAATGACATATGAATGTCATGAAAATGAAAGCAAGTTAGTTTTGAGGATACTGAGGAGCAAAAATTTGCTATTTTGATGTCTCCAAATATCTCATGTCTCCTGTTACCATATATGAAATCCACTAAATAGAAAAACAGGCACAGACATAAGAATAAAAGTTTGAAATGGATAAGAAGGATAATCTAGAAAATTTCCATTTCAGTAGGATGAAACAAACCACTGGACATGAAGCAGGTAAAACTAAATTAAGACTTCCTTCTTGGGATATCCTGGTAACTTCTATGAGACTGGAGTTTGACAAGGGAAGCATGCGAGTCAGTGGCATAATCTGTTCTGAGAGCAGATGCATGCAACCCCTTACAGTTCCTAAAATTGCATATTTTGTTAGTCAAGAATTTGGCTTGGTTGGTCTGCTTCCTCAAGTGAACTATGAAAAGTCAGTCATGCACTGAGCAAAACAGCTTTGCATTCAGCATGTGAAGCAAGAAGTGGTTAGCGTTAGGATTTTGAATTTTATGCAATGTATTAAATGTCCACAGGAATCCATTGATAGATCATGCTAATAATAAAGTTAGCATAGTAAAGATTTATATGTTCTAAGAACGAGATGGCTCTGGTGACATACATAAAATATTGCTGAGACAAGAACATTAAAAAAGGGCACATTTTGAAAATATTTTGTCAATTATGTAGGAGACTCCTATGGAGCTTATGGAAAGCAAGCCATAAAATAAAAATCTGATTCAGGAACTTAAAATGCAGGCTGCATATTTAAAGATAAAGTTATTATTTACATATCATTAAGTTGTGTAAGGCACAAGACCATCTTTTTATATCATTCCACTAGTAACATCCAGAATATGTTTCAGTTATGTGTTGCACTTGGGACAAAAGATATTTGTGGACATGTTATATCCTTTAATTGCAAAGATTTAAGAGTGGTTATACACATAAAAAAATTCAAGGTGTGGTACAGTTTATGTGCCTGTTCAGGCTTGATGTTTTTGTAAATTCATTAGCAGTCCTGGTTTGCGACAGTCATCTGGAAATGCCTTGAAAGAACCAAGTAATATTCTCATGGTTCCTAATAATTCTTTCAGACACTTGAGAAAGAAACATCTTCAAAACTTCTTGGGCTATCCATTCTTATCCAGAAGTACAGTGTATGGGAACATGCAGAAATGAAAGCATATGTACAGCATATAAAAGAAAAGTTAAGTAAACATCTTAAACATTATTTTGTAATGCTTCCCAAAAAAAAGAAAAAAAAATCTTTTTTGCAAGGAAGTTAGATGAAAGTTAGAAATGAAATGTAATGAAAGTTAGATTAGTATATTCTCTCTTTTTTCCCCAAATTGTTTAATTGCCCTAGAGATTTTTCATTTTATTTGTAATTATTTTTTGCTGATATTCTTTTTGAATATATACATTTGTCTTAGAAAGAGTCATTACATAAGTGTACAATGTCTAGCTCTTCAGATTGTGGAAAGCATCTCAAAGATAACTGGATAACTAAATTTAATAGCATTGCAAAGTGAGAACTTCTTCCAGCCACTTAAATCAATTTCCCTTGAAAGCTCAGAAGCATCTTGCTGTTAACTGCTGTACAAGAAATAACTATCTAAAGCACACAATAATAATTCCCGGATAATATTTTTTGTGTATTGGTGTTTCATTTTGGACACGTTATAAAAAGCCTGTGTGATTTGCTTACAATGTGAGTCACATAATCTTTGAGTAGCTACAGAAGCTTAGAATTTCTTTGACAATTAAAATTAAATATTTTTTCAGTACTATCTTAATGAAATCAGAATTCTAGCTATCCCATAACATACAGAGCAGCAAGAATTTAACTTTATTTTTAGTAATTTTATTAATCATGTTACTAGTATTGCATTATGATATTATAAATCTATTACTACCAATTAGAGGTCTAAAACTCATTGCTCTAGTTATGTTCTAAAAGAAAATACAAGCTTATATGGAGATAAATAACACTGGATGATCCTTTTTTTTCCTTTGGAGGCATCTGATATGGCTTAAGACATTTCCAGTGCAATTCTAGTTAATTAAAGGTTTGACTATATTACCCCTGTCCTGTACATATGCAAAATTCCAAATTTTTGATAGTGTAGCTCTTGTAAAATGGTGTTTGCAAGGGTGAGGTTGTGGTACAAGCTGCTAGTCACCAGGGGCAGCAGATCACGTCAGGAGCAAATGCAGTGCTGCTTTGACTAACGGGGATTTCTTTATCCGTGCTACAGCTGCAACCCTCCATTGTGGAATGCATACTCTGGCAATTTGTGTTCAGAGTTGACTAAATCCAGCTTCACCATTCCTACATCATTTGTGCCAAAGTTAACTCCTGTATAAATATCCTTCTGCCAGAAAGGTTGGAATATCATCTCTGATCTTTGGCTAAACACTGCTATTCCTCATAAATTCAGGTCAAGATAACTAGAAGATTCAGTAGTCCCACCTTACACATGTGTTTTCAACACAGGATAGAGGAAAGCAAAGCAGAGCCTTGGCCCTTCCTGCAAATGACCCAGTAATTCTTTTTTCTCTTCTAAAAATTACACGGTATTACTTTTGAATATTTGAGCTATTCAAAAGCAATATCGAGCCTAATTTTTTTTTAAAGGGCCTTTTTCATCATTCTTCTGAGCTACAAGTAACATCACTCATCAAAACAATCTTATACAAACCTATATCTTTCTTGTCCTTGAAGCACTACACTTGTGAAAACCACTTTTTTCCATATCCCTGTGCCATATTCCCGTTTTACATCCATATTGGCACTGTTAAAATCTGTGTTTTTTAAGATAGGACACAGCATTAGTAACAATATGTTACCATGTTTTTCTTTCTCTCAATGCATGCAAAATAAATTAACTCTCAGTGTACCTGTTCAGAGGAACAAAGCAAGAACTTTTCACTCTGTCTTTCTGCTAGTAAAGCAGGCCTATTAATTGCTCAGATTTGTCTTTAAATTTTCTCACAAAGTGAGCATGTGTGTGTGTGTGTGTTCCACATGATGGGAAAGGTGGCTGAGTCCCGTGAATAAATTTAAAAACAAAATAATATCTGCTCAAGGTGACTTATAAATAAATATGAGGCAACTATTGGTGCCAAGTGTGATCATGCCACTTGATTGCTAGTTAAATCAGTCCAGATTTAAACATGTAAACTCCTTGATTTGTATGGAGCAAGACATCTGTAGGTGGTTTATTAAAACCTGCTGATGTCTCCAAAACTAAATTTGTGTGGATAGGGGCCTCTGGGTAGCTGTATTGAAAAAGCAGAGACATACTTTTTGTCTGGTTACCTGACTTCCAGCCCTGTACAGGTGCGCTTGAATAAATTAACATCAGTTACCTATGATGAGCCACTGCATACATTATCAAGGGAGGTGAAGATGTAAGAAAGCTGCTACCTGCCTCCTGTTATCACCTCCTTGATACAACAGCACCCATTTTTTCATTATCCTACTATGCTTGGAATCTTCTACAGATAACTTTTTAGAGAATTATTTTCTATAAATGCACTCAATTCTAGGGACAGATAGCTCCAAGAAATAAGAGATTTCTCACCCGTCCATAATTATTACTGTATTTCTCCTAGTATAATTAGCTGTCATATGGAGCTTGAATTTCCTTCAATAATAACAAGGAAATCAGGTTTTAAGGTATTAGGTGTATGATGATATATTTGGCAAGAGTCAAAAGGGCTATTTTATACATTTTTTTAAGATATAAACATACTTACACCTATACTACTGTTTCTGGACATGAATGCAGTACATGAAGAGACTTTCTGCATTATCCAGTACAATTGTATGAACCATTAGGTTTTCTCTTGCAGCATCACTAAGATGTGTGTCGTTGCAAACATTCACATAACTCTTCCTTACCCAAGAAAACCTGGATCATAAAGAAACATTTTGTGCCACCTCTAACACATAGCTAGCTTCTTCCATGAGTATTTATGTTGAAAACATACTGCCTGTCATAATGGATACTCACCAATGTGAACAAGAGAATCAGAATTAAAACAAGAATGCATAGAACTAATTACTTAATACAATTTTTATTTTTATTTTTATTTTTATTAAGAAAAGAAATAAATTAAAACAAGCCCTAGAGAGGCTACATATGTGAGTAAACATTGCAGGATCAGCTCTGGTATGGAGGGAGGTCTTTTCCAACTACACATATCCATTTGTTTTGAGTTCGAGTTGGAGATTGTAGTTGTTTTTTAAAATAATCTTCTGACTTCAGTATCATGTTAGTTTTTGGTACACAAAATGGTATCACTTTGAGAGCAAGAGTTCAGTTTCTTGTGCAGTGCAAGAAGTCTCATTTTTGTGTGAACTTGCAAAATAAGTCAAGGACTTTTCAGTGACCTCAAAAGTTTATTTAAATAAACTGCTACACCAGGATTAAGATGGGTGGTAAATACTAGTGAAAAGGAAAACATGCACTGAGCAATATTTACCCCTGGTATGTGTTGTGACAAATAGTGTAAATGTTTAATTTGTTTTGTCCAAGTTTCCTCTTCAGGTTCTATGTGGTTTATGTTCAGTGAAAGAGATTTTTTAGGAAAATAGGACTGGGAACATGAATGCTTATTAATAATATCCTGCTGGTCCCTAGGTTTCTAGGAAATAACTAGAAGAACCAAAACTATTCTACAGAAAGTGGGGAAAAAATGAGTATTTTCTACTTATCTGAGCAAATGTAAATCTGTTCCCCATATGTAGAGGTGTCCCATCTTCCTTAGTGTCTTTTGGAGGTGGG
Source organism: Strigops habroptila (assembly GCF_004027225.2). Lineage (NCBI taxonomy): Eukaryota > Metazoa > Chordata > Aves > Psittaciformes > Psittacidae > Strigops > Strigops habroptila. Next base: position 67,955,789 of record NC_044302.2, read on the forward strand.
GTAAACAAAACATCTACCTACCTTAGTTCCTGCAGAGAAAGACTCCTGATGTTCTTTTAAACTTAACAGCAGAAGACTATAATATTTCTGCTACTATGGAGGAGAGCAGTACTTCACAGGTACAAGATAGCACCAGGGAACTACTCCCAAAAGCCTGGATGCATGAAAATGGAGCAAGACACTGCAACCTGAAAGATGTAGTACTCTCAGGTGGAGGAGTCTGGGGAGAAATAATGAAAGGGGGAGACACATCTGTGGCGGGAATGGCTGTGTATTTACTGCTGTTTGGAGTTACAGCTCTTGATGAAGGAGAGAAACACTAAGTATGCAGGTAAACACCGTCATATATACATATATGGTACATCCATTTGTCAGCTGTGCTTGTCTGTCTAAAAAGAGAAACTGTCACCTGAAGAGGAAGACTTTACATCAGATCTTATGGCCTATCAAAGATTGCTTGTAGATGAGGCCATTTTCTTCTACCCTTAATGATGATGGTGATGATGGTCCCCACCCTAGATGTGAGCCGTTTTATTCATTATTGTGAACTGAGTGACCATGCTGGGGCAAATATGAATTAAAGTGAAGTTTACCTGAAAGTAAGAAAACTGGTGAGGCAAGTCCTAGAAAAACAATAACCCACAAGGGGAAAAAATTAACAGGTGAAGATGACTCCAAATAGCTACAACAGTGTTTTGAAGGATAGTGTGCCAGTCCTATAGCGTATCTAGACAGAGGTGGACATTGTTCACAGTTGGTCTTATCCCAAAGATGCAGTCATTCCTAGGGTTTGCGAGGTCAGGGGCTATTTTTTGAAGTATAATTATGTAGCAGGTGATCTGTGTATTAAAACAAAGCTCATTTGGGTTCATGTTCCATTGCTTTTTGACAAGATAGTTCTTGGCTAGTAGACCCAGGTAGATTGATTAAGAATTGCAGGGATCGTTTTGCTGTAGCTACTAATGTCTAAGGCACTGGCCTGAAGGCGAGTTTGCAACAGATGCAGGAGAAGGGAGTGTTTTGCACTGGAATATGTCTTATTAAAAAGATTTTATTCAAAAATATTTGTCAATTTATGGGCCCTGGCAATAAGAAAAATCAAAACCTAATCTCTCTAAATCTGGGACACCTTTTCGTGGTTATACAAGTTGCTAGTGGTTTGCAAACGCGACAGGGTATAATAGCAAATTGGTAAAGTAGAGCCTGTATTTGCAGGAGTATACTGTGCAGTTAGAAACAGTTAAGGAAAAAGATAACCAGATTATATACTGTATAGGTGCTGCAAGTGCACTGCAAGACACTGTGCACAGCTTTTCACTACTGCTTAATCCTGACCTGCAGTACTCACCACCTTTGCCTCTCTTCAGAAAAGATGGCCAGCTGTGCCACACATCAGTATTTGTGATATTATGCCGTAGGTACTACAGTTGAAACCACTGTTTCATGTTTCGTGGTATTATGCTGTAGATATTACAGTAGAAACCACTCATTTGCGTCCAGCAGGTACACATAAAACGTTCCCAGTGGTACTAGAGATACTTTGTATGGTCGGTCATGACCTGATGTAACACAGAAATCTCTCAGGTTTGATACCATTTATGGCTCATCAGATGTTGAACTTTTAATGGCAAGCACTGGATATTTCCTGTCAGAAGTTTTGAGCCCATGACTTCTAAGGCTTTTAGTAGTGCTTTTTACTTCCCAGCAACATCTTTTAAATGAGCGGTTTGCCTTGTGCTAAGCAAGTTTTTCTCTCTCCTCCCCCCCCCCTTTTTTTTTTTAATTAAGAGCTCATTTTGCATTTAAGCTTGACCTAAAAAGCATTACTTAAAAAGATCTGTCTAAGAAATAATTTAAGATTTTTGCCATAAGGCACCTGCAAGCTTTGTATAAATGGACCTGGTAGAGAAATTAAAGAGTTTTAGATTTGCCAAATATGTACACTTTCATAAAAAAGAAACGATTGCAGGACTTTGTTGGCATTGTGAATAAATGTAATGTGAATAGTTTTGTATGGGGGAAAAAAGGAGGAGAGAAAGAAAGGGTGGGATTGTAGTTAGAAGGTATTTTTTGCTGTCACTTTGGTTTTGCCTTTTTTTTTTTTTTGGAAGAGAAAGGGGAAAAAAACCCCAAACCTAAGCTGTATGTCTGTGTCAAACTATGAGTCTGAAACATAAACTGTAAATTATAAGTTTTATAAGTTGTTATTTCCAATGTTACTGATTTTGATTCTAGTGCTTTACAAACTTTATTGCTTATTTTACTAACTAGGGAAAAGTGTTGCCCACTTCCAGTTCAACACATTTTTTCCTTTCTCTCCCTTTTCCTCTCTCTCTCTCTGCTTTTCTTTGTTATGCCAAAATAAAACAGCAGTTACACTTCAGCCATTTACAGCTGAAGATGCAAACAGGACAGAGTTAATTTTGTTGTCCATAAATCTTACATTGTAGTTTTGTGTTTAATGCACAAAATGTGTAAATAAAAATAGCCTAAACATGTATATATGTATGCGTCTGTGGATGCGTGTACTGAAAGAAAGACCTATATATAGCTGTGTTGGTAGATAAAGATCTAAAACTACACTGGATAGAAGGAGAACTTGGATTCCCACTCAGAAAAGGTAAATGAGCCCTTGTTTCACGAAGAAGATGCACACAGATGATATATTGTGCAAGATTTCATGAGGAGAGAAGGCAGGCCCTGGCAGGAAGGATAACAGATCCTGTGCTGGATGTGTCTCAGGTTTGATAGCCAGATAGGGGAGCAGCACCAATTCTGCAGCCTTCTTAGTCTGTTCTGTCACAGAAGTGGCACTGCTGGGTCACTTAGCTCACTAGTAATTGTGTTTTACAGACTTCTAAAGCAATTGGCTCAGTCAGTCCCAATTCAATAAAAGTGGAGAGCGAGAGTGAGAGCACTTTTGTTCTATTTTTTACTTGAAATTATTTCATTCAGCAGTCTGTCTTTTTTATTACCAAGATTTGACATTAGCACTCCAAGCTATATTAGCATCCATTTCAGCAGTTCAGTAATGGTATTAAAAAAACACTTAACTTCAACGGTGAATGGTTGTATGACAGTACCATAAAAATCCACATTAAAAAAAAAAAAAAAAACCTTATGTATTTGTCCCTGCAAATTATTTTTCACTTGTTTAACCACTTCAAAACTACACTCTCTAGACTGGTGTTTGCAAGAGCTGTAGCAGCAGGGAAGGCTTGTAAAGGAGGTGAGAAGAAACTGCAGCAGCAATGGCATAAAAGAAAAAAATTAAGACATTTGAAGAAGAGGAAAAATGTAATAGGAACATGCAAGTACACATACATGCACAATAAAGACCTCTCATTTTGGGTGGGTGCCTGTCATTCAACTGAAGTAAGATTTTAAACTCAAATCACTCAAGGTAAAATCTTTGGCATCTTCCACATTTCTGGGATTTAATTTTGATCCCAGCATTCTCCAAGCTTGGGATGGCAGCCTAACTACCTTGGCACTGCAGCACACTCATAAATGACTGCATTAGGTTCTAAATTTTGATTAAACATTCTGTAATTAATCATCAATGGTAGACATGAAGCTGTTGGCAAAGTCCAGAGCTGCAAAATGTTTAAGACATAAAACATTACAAAGTAATTAGAATGTGCTCCTTCAAGAGAAGGATTGCCTTCAATAAAGAGGTAAATGATAGCATCATGTTTATTGTGGACGTAGGCAGCCAGTGCAATATGATAAACTGCAGGAGATACACATATCAGTAATCATCCACATTATTAGTGTCATTAATCATAATTCTAAAAATATGACAGCAGCAGCCAACTTTTTGACCAATTTTGCCTCTGCCTGTTGGCCGTTATAACTTCACTAATAGACTGCAGAGCTCCTGTGTGTGGCAGTTTGCATTGAGAATGGAAGGTTAATTATATTTGAGCTGCTGATTCCTTCTCTCCTTGGAAAAGACTGAGCACTTCGACAGTCCCTGGAGCTCACTGCTGTTAAACCAGTAAAAGTACTTTATTGAAATTTTCTTTGTTGGTCAGGAATGAGAAGATGTTTCAAATGAGATATAAGCGCCAGGCTGGGACGGCCGCTAATGTTTCTTCCAAAATAATCCTTGGACAGCAAGCTGAACTCATACTTCCCTTAGATATCTTTGCACAGTCTCTTGTGGATGGGTAAAAAGTTGAGAATTTAATAACCGCTGACAATAGTATGTATGGAAGAATCTCGGAGGATTGAAATTACTGGGGAGTTGGGGCGTCAGTGAAGGGAGGTTATAGGATAATCAGCTATCAGTTGACCTGAAAGGGGTACTTATTTAGTAATGTAAAATTACTAATAGAGGAACCCTGTAGAAGTGCCACACTGTATTTGCTTTTATAGTTCCTCCGGTATTATACAAATAAACCTAGACTTTTTAGACAAACAAAGCAGTGGGAATGAGAATTACCATTGCATTGTGACCAAACGAAATGGTTTATTTATTTGCCGTGGAACATGAAATCATGCATAACTGTCCCTGGATCTGAGGATTTATTATGAATTTAAACTTATAATGCAATCAGTAAAGAGTCTATGAACCTTCCAAGCAAATAATGAGTAATGTGCTGCTGTTATTAATATCTAGGAGAAAAGAATTGGTTTCAAAACAGAATTAGGGGAAGTCTCAGATAAGACTGAGTTTTATCTCTTTTGCATTGACTGAAACTTGAAACTTGGTAAAATTCAGGAGTGGGATGCTGAACTGAAGGGGCTGTTTGTTTGCATAAAATCTTGCAGAATTATCACATTTAACATGGCTGTTGTAACAGTGAAATAAAATAAAGGGTGAATTTTGATTTTTTACAACATGTAATATTTAGATTATTTAGGGTTGAAAAGAAATGTTAATTCATGCAGTTTGGCACAGATTCTATGTGGAAGTTGTGTCAGTACTTCATAAGAGGAAATACACCTTGTGTGAAGGACGAGAAAAATAATTCAACACACGGGAGGTGGGGGCCTAACGCATGTCTGCTATGCAGTGCACAGGGATAAACTTTTCCATAGAGTATGTGTAGATGTGTAGTTTATGGCAGTTGGACTGATTGTCAGTGGTGCTGAGTACCTGTAATTTCCATTGAAGGGTTTTGTCGTACATCAGATGACCTTCTCATGCATGTAACATTGCTATACCGAATTAGTTCACTTAGGAAATATTCTGTCAGATAAATCTTTTTATTCTAAACTTTCTCAACCAGTCCGGATATTAGACAAGAGTGCTGGCTATTTTGTAATGAGTCTGTTTTGCTTCCAGGCAGCTAGTAAAGTGAGAGGTTGAAGTGTTGCAACACAATTTTGATCGTTTCTGAGTAACTTTGGCAAGTACACCAGTGGTTGTGCTTTTTGTTTGTAATATCTTTTGATCTTTAATGGACAACAATAGTAATATATTAAGAGAGCGACATGACCTTCATGCTTCTGAGCACACACAGCTGTTGTGAAAGTGTAACTCTGTTCACACCATAAGGACCGTCTCACTAAACACCTCAACAGGTATGTACTGAATTATTGGGCCTTTCAAGACTCCTGAATCTGTCAGATTTTACATTTAAAATTATTTGGTAGCAAACATTGCCATCAGATATCAGCTCCACATTTAACCTGAGTATTTGCTCACACAGTCAGCTATCCTGTCTCCCCAAATGCCATCTCTGCATTGACATTTTTTATGCATTCCACAGTGATGACAAATTGTTTTCAGACTGTAACTGTGGATTAAGTATGCAAAAGGCATGTTTGCCACTGCCAACAAACCAATAATTCTCACTAACATCTTCAGAGTTACAACATTTATAAAGTTGCAAAGTGGAGTAAACAAACCATCTGTTTGGCTTTACCATATATGTCATGCTCTCTTATTAGCATATTACAATTCATTTAGTGAACAAATTTGGTGATTTCGTTCATGTCAAAGTTAGAGCGAGCTTGAAGATGATTAACATTCCTGGGACAGGCACATTAATACATTGCTTCCTCTGCAAAGTTAAATGGCTTCTCAGGAGAATCACCCCTTGTTGACAAGATGAGACTGTCAATTTTGTTTGCCTGGCACATTAGGGGCCGTAAGGGGATGGGAAGCTCTGAGAAAGAGGAGCAGTGTAGGCAGCATAATTCACTGCGAATTGAAAAAAGAAGTCTAATTCTGATAAATGGTCGACCCCAATACATCCTACCTGTTATTACAACAGACGTGCCGTATCTGTGCAGTAAATTAGTTAAACCCCTAAAGAGTTTGATGGGAGCTTATCTTCAAGTGAATAATTTGAGTGTAGAGGGAGCTGTCTTCGTGACCAGTGTGAGTGATTTGTTTCATATTGAAAGGGATTGAAATGACTGGGCTCCACATCTTTAATTTGCAAGAACCTGCTTGTCCTTTATTTCCTGTATTTAATAAGCACTGTTTTTTTTTTTCACTTTTTTTAATAGGTGCTGAACTGTATTTTACCTTTTGGATTTTCTTCCTATGAAAGGTTAATATTTTTCAGATTTTATGCGATTTAAAGCCTCAAGAACTGATGTTATTACCCAAACTGTTCATGTAGAAATGCCGTGGTCTCATTGGGTAGTGTAGTATTTTGTCTTCATTCATTGTTCTAACATGTAGCCCCTATCCCTACTTTTCCCCTTACATTTAGAGGCAAACTAAACATGGTCAAATATATGGAAATGCTGCTTCACAGGCTGAAACCTTGGCTCTGTTCAGATAAATGGGAATTTTATAACTTTGGTCAGATGAGGATTTCAAACCTTTATTATCTTTGCTTAGATTTATGGATTTTTTTTTTTTTCGTTTTTAATTGAAAACAAACGAGAAAACAAAACTGTGTCAAAGCCTGCTGATAGAGTGGCAAAATTAGAACAGTAACTGAGAAAATAATTTCTTTAACAGTTTCCATTACTAATTAAATTCCAGGAACTGTTTTGTTGTTGAATCTCTAAAGTAAATGTGGGAAATTATTGCTGCTTCCTTCTTGAAGAGTTAGGGCCACATCTTTTCTCATAAATATGTACACTGTTATATTTAGCCAGAGTCTTACTTTCTGGTTCTTTGATTTTAGCTGCATGAAACTCAGCACTTTCAGTCTGCAGAGATTCTGAAAAGCATAAAATTCTGGGTTTACTTTCTGTTATGTTCACATATTCTGAGGCTTTCTATGAGCTTCAGGATTAAATAAGCAGGAAAGGAACATGAAATTGAGGTAAGACCTCAATACTTTGCCGAAATTTTTAAACAAACCCATAAATCTTAATTGACAGCCTTTGAGGTGAAAAGAAACAAAGAGAACTTTGCTTGAACATTTAATTATAGTAAAAACGTAGGCTGAATACTAAGCTGAAGATAGGGGTGGAAAAAGTCTCATGGGAAGAATAAGGAAAGTTTCCTTGTTTATGATATTTTTAACCAGATTGACAGTTCTAGACTAGGTATGGCAGGAGGATACCTTGTATGGGGCCTGTACAACCTGAGCGGTTACTTCAGTATCCAACTTTAAGAAGAGGTTTACCAATCTGTACATAAACCATCAGAGAAATGTATCCTGCCTTTGACTTTGTAACAGAACATTCTTCAAACTGCTGAAGATTGTGTGGTTTCATGTTTCGTAAACCAATAGAGCTTCTGTCTTCTTAAAAAAAAAAAAAAAAAACCAAAAAAACCCACTAAAACAAACCCAAACAAATCTACTATTACCTGAAAGAACAGAATTTAAGAGAAAATAATTCAATGTTGACTTTTAATGCATTATGTCTCCAAATATAATTTTAATGTATTACATAATGCTGGGATCACTTATTGTATCTTAAAGAAAAGCTGCCCAAAGACTGATGGCCCCCTCCTGTGACCTCCTGTCTGTGGTTTCTTTGCAGTGTTGGAATGATAGGGTTGGGTAGTATTACTTTGGCAAATCATGTATTTGCCAGAAAATGCATTTTCAGAACATTTGAAGTATAAGAGATTGGGATACTGATTTATTTGGAAACATGGGAAAAAAAGGTGTGGTGGGATAGAACTAGAAATGTGGGAAATTATTAATTTCAGAATTTTAATTTCAGTGTGCTTTGATGTTTGAGTGAGATTTTCATCAGGGAACTTTGTCACAGTCAGCCAATGAGGAGCAAGAGGCCAATAGCTAGGACATTTAACTGGGACATTGGTTGTCTTGGCCTTTCTGTCTGACTGCATCAGGGACTGGAAAATGGGTTTCCTGAGTCCCTAATTGACTGCCCCAACAATTACGCTGCTGCTTCATTCTCCTCTCTTTATCCTCTCATCCCCTTAAGTGTAATCATATTTTTCTCTTGCTAAAAAGTAAGAAAACAATGCTTTATGTTTCATTTTCAACAACCTGCCCTGTCCCAAACTGTGAACAACACATTCCACCCAATTTTTCATGCAGTTGGTTTTGTGCTCTGTATAATACTTGAATTTAAATAAACAGAGTACTCTTTATCATCCAAATTCCCTAACTCTGCTTGTGCACATCAGAGATGAGGCTTGCCCTTGTGCAGATAGTAGTGCAGGCACAGGTGCATCCGAAGTTGGCCTAGAGTCATGCATAGAATTCATGCCAATTTCTTTGCCAGGACAAATTCTACTCTCTGATACATTTCTCCTCACTCACTTCAAAAAGAAATAAGAAGACTGGCTAAATAAAAATAAAGTAGGCATTACATTTTTCTTTTCAACAAATGGATAGTAAATTAGCAAAATCAGGTTCATTGACAGTGTAGAAAGAAACTGCCCAGTCTGGATTTATGAGCTGTGTAAATGGCATGTATGTTTAATTGACCATATTTCCTAGGTCTTTTGTTGGTGCATAGTGCATCTCTCACTACAGGAGCTTGCTAGTAGTAGGTGGGGTGGAACCAACAGTGAATTCTGATTATGGAAGAATACTTCCATGAACTTCACAAGAGAAGGAAAATGTTACCACCAGTGGGATCATGCCCACAGTCAGAAAGCTGCTGTAGTTGCTGTAGCTCTCTGCATTGTGCTGCCACTGAAACTCTTCTCTGAAAGGGCAGTGGTGAATTGGGAGGTGAGATACCCTTGCCGCTTGGCCAAACTCACAGATTGCATGTGTGTCATCATTATCGTCATTACAGCAGCACTGATCTATTCTCAAGATCATTGAATTCAAAAGGGTGAATTCACTCTGGTGAGGACTTTCCACACACTTGCCCACCATATGTCTGATTCATGAATAGAAACTTGAAAGAACTTGAAAGAAAAATGTTAATTATGTGGAAAAATCAGGCATTCTAGGCTTTCTAAAATAAATCAGACTTTGTCAAAATTTTCTTGCCACAACGAGCTACATCTCAAAAAGGTCTTGGAAAAATACTATGCTTGGTTTCAAGGGTACATGACATGTAGTACAGAGCTAAACAGATGTTTGGACATTTTTTTGGCACATGTAATATTTCAAGTTCTCAGAGCTAACCCTCTTCACTATTCCTTCTTTCCTAGGATGGGATAGATCTGGCAACTGGAGCTGAGTGAGATAGGCTTTTGTTAAGCTCTTTTGACCTTGTATTTCTGCCTGTAAGCCTTCATTCACCAGTTGTCTTTATGCAACATTTCCTTTGCCAGGATCAAATGTCATTTTGTAGTTGATGTACAAATAAGCAGTCTAAGAAGTCTGACGTCTTTCAAAGGATCTTATTAGGTCAAATATTTTATGTTTTCTATACATATATATACCTCTGCCATTCATTGAGGTTCTTCAAGGTTCTTTCCCTGCATAGACAGCATCAAGTGCAGTGTAAAGAACGTCAGATATGGCCGTAAATTAGCTACCTCAGGTATGAGGAATAATGGACCCACAGCAAGCTGAAGCTCAGCTGGTTTTGGTTTACCTTGCTTCATGATTTTCGACCTGTTTAATGGCAGTGCTCGTGCACTGGCGCAAATCGCTCTGTCCAAGCTGTGTCTCAGCTTACTCATGGAACGTTGTTAACATACCTGGGAGCAATATTCAGAGGAGGAAATGGTAATGGCATTGTAAATCACATCAGGGAACAGAACAGCTGAAGCAAGAAACTGTAGGTGCCAAGGGGAGGAGCAAATGAACATATGGCAAGGTGGCTAGCATTGGCTGAGAGCTAGTAGAGGACTTGTTAGGATTTGAGAGTGAAAAAGCAGAGGAGAACTAGTTGGATTAGGATAGAATATTTCAATTTCGTATGGAGGAGGGGATCTGGAAACTACTGGAACAATTTAAGATGGTTGAATAAGTACGTTTTCCAAGAAAAAAAGCAAGGAAGATCAGCACTGGATGAGAGGAGCAAAAAATAAGTCACATTTATCAAGAGAAAAGGTAGTTTGGGCTTGGCCAATATTTGTGATGCTGGAGTTTTCTTCTCATGTTTTTCTTTCTGCTGTTCGCAGCTACTAGGTCAGACTGCAGGTTGTCAGCCACGCTCTTCTGCCTTTACAGCTGAATAATAGCCTTCATAGCTTCATAGCAAATCGTGCTTCAATTCTTCCCCTAAACTAAATGCTGTTCTATTTGGCGATTGCCAGTGCTTACCTTTTCCCACGAAATGTCTCTTTATAAACTCCTTTGTCTGTACTGCTCCTCTTTCTAGCCTGCTTTTATCCATACTCTTCTTCCTTAGTTCCATTTTTTTGATTATGAATCCATTATTTGTAGCTGTCCTTACATACGTGGGCATGTTCCTCCTACACATAACTTTTCCCAAAGAACCCTTGGGAATGCTGCAGTCAGTCCTGAAAAACACCCTCTTTACGGAGGGTACCGTAGAAGCAGCACCTTGCACAGTATTCTCAGTCTATGCCTCATGGTGCAATGCTACTTTTAGTTGTGTGGCAGGTGGGAAACGTGCAGAGTTGGTCTCTGAGCACTCTAGACTGGTGCATCTATGAAAACATACTTTTCCTTCCTTCCTATCCCAGCGATCATTCAGCTCCTGGACATGTAAGTTGCTAGCATCTTCAGCACACAGTATTTTTAATTCTGAGGTTTTAGCCTCTGTGACTTTGGTTTTGTCATAAGATTTCAAAACTTGATGTTGAAATAAATGAACATTTTCTCACAATTTATTCCTCTCATCCTTACCAGGATGTTTTTGCATATGATATTTAGGGAGAGTATTAAACACAAGTGAAATAGATTAAGAAATGAATGTAAAAGAATCAATTCTTTTGAACTGTGGTTGCATAATGGAAATCGACTGCTATGAATGAACCTATGTTCAGAAGTTATGAACAGCAGAGCTAATGCACTGCCATGAGTTCATCTTTATTATTGCATTACACCTGAATCAATTGATAAAGTAGCTTCTTTTTAAGGCTAGGAATGGCACTTAATTGAATAAAAGTCAATGTAATTATATTAGGAGAATCCAACAGTACTGCTGACAGCGGAAAAGGGACACTACTGAGCAGAGTGCCAGAACTGGTCCGCACATTTCTGCACATCGTTTGCCTGACAGATATTATGGGCTGGTACATACTTTAACTAGATTACTGATTGCCACTGCTGTAAGTGAGAATTGAATAAAGAGAAGCATCTCTTCTTATCAGAGCATGAGCCGGGTTTGCATCCTTACACTGGTCTTTCTCAGAATGGCCTCTGTCCTTCTGGGGCTCAGTGGCCCTCTTTAATGTGGTAATTTATTCTTATCTCTTCATTCAGTGAATGCTGGAGTTATTTTCACTGCATGCCTGGCTGCTGTTTTTCTCAGCGGCAAACTGAGGAAATAGGAACACAAATGTGTGGAAACAGTTACAGTTATCCTGACTAGTTTCTACTCTGCAGTAAATTTCTGTATCAGGGGAGTGAGGAAGAGAAATCATAAGAAATAAACACAGGAGCACTTTATGAGTAGTTTGCAGTTAGCATTATGATGATAAGCACAAATGTGCTTTTATGGTCATGTAATAACCGTGGTCAGTGTGGACAGGCCTTCACAGTAAGCATTTCCTGTACTGCACTTAGCAACTTTACATGGAATTGTATGCCATCTGACACCAGGAAGGCAAGGGACTGCCAGGACTACAGTTTGTCATTCATGTATGTGTGCACTGCATGCATCTGCTAAAAAGTCATTTGTGGATGATAATGGGGATGCTGTGAATATGCTTTGATTAATTTGCTTTATGTTTTTCATATTGTGTATTTGAGTCAGTTTCCATCAGGACAACAGTATAAGTGAGATTACAACTGGCAAAAATGCAGTTTCATTGTCAAGACTTTTTTAAAAAGTCTGTATTTTATTGGTTTCAGATATTATATTTTTTTGTCTTTTTTTTTTTTTTTTTTTATTTTTTTAAACCAGATATGTCTGGACTGGAATGTGAATTTGTTCTCTCTCTCTCTCCCCCCCCCCCCACCCTTTTCTTTGTCTTTTCTCTTCTTTTCTCTCTCTCTCTTTTGTGATCTCAATTTAGCAAAAGATTAGAAAGCTGATCTTATCACAAGGTAAGCTCAGCCTTCCTAAGTGCAGTGTGGGGATATGCATAATTACACTTCTGCGCCTTAAAAAAGCAATGGTGCTATAGTTGCTTGTGTTAAAGAAGTATTTCCCATGTGGGAGAAAAACAAGGAATACTCTCCACTTTTTCCACCCTTGCCCATACCTCTCAACTGTTTCTCATTAGGAGAGAAATTTTCCATTCTAGACCCTCCCTTATTGGAATAATTGCATCCCAAGCAGACACGATTCAATGAAACTGCAGTTCAGTATCAGTTTTATGTCAGAGAACAGTTACCTGCATTTGCAGGTGAATGGAACGGATCACTTCTATTGCTGTTTTCTGTATTTATTCCCAAAAGTTATGTGCAAAAGACAGATGAATCACAAAGTAAGTGATAGAAAATTACAGAAATTAACTTCATATCAATTTAATCTTCCTATATTTGCATTTTCCTTACTTACCTGCATTGAACTGCTGTACTCTGTTTGAGACTTCAGTTGGTTGAGAGATATGTTTCAAAGGGTTTCTTAAAACAAAAGCTTCCAATAAGGAAATATTGCTAATAGCTATTGTTCCCCTTTCCCCTCCTCTTTTTTTTTTTTTTTTTTTTTTTTTTTTTTTTGTGTGTGTGTTTTGGGTTTTGGGTTTGGGTTTTTTTTTTTTTGGTTGGTTGGTTGGTTGGTTTTTGTTTGTTTTTATTGTAGGACCTGAATGTCTGTAAAATATTTGATCCTTGTTGTGTCTTCCCTTGCCAATTTATACCTAGTGCTTTTATGTAAATTGAAGTATTCTTATGTTAAAATGCTCTCTTTCTCTCTCTCTCTCTCTCTCTTTTCCTTCCCCTTACACTACCCTCACCCCCCTTCTTTTCCCTCCTACATTTGGGCTCTGATCTGCAATTTATAATGGGCAGACAGACTGGTGAGTCTGCATGTTGTAAATTGCGGGTTTGGGTCCTTAGCTTGCAAAGAATGTTACGCAGTAGAACTTCGCTAATTCTTTTTTTACTGACTTGAAAATCCAGTCACCCTTCAAAGAAACTGAATAAATGTTTGTTGTTTCCTCAGCAATGGTGCACATTCTGAATAGTGAACCCTAAAGTTTTCTAATACTGAAAACTTTATACTGATTTCTTATTATTAAGCACTTTGACAAAATGAGCATGTTCTCTGGTCAGAGGTCTTTGATGTCTGTCATGTTGTTTGTTGTTTGCATTGCTAATTCAGAAAATGCAGTTTTTCAAAGAGGAATTCCTGACACCACTGCAAATCAGTGAGGTTCTACTGCAATGGATGAATAAAGCCAATATCAAAAGTGGAGAGTAGAATGCAATATTTAAAATAATAAGCTGCTTTACACAGTTACTAATCCAAAGGCTTACTTTTTTTTTTTTTTGCAAATATAGAACTTTATTTCTTCAGAACAAGGGCCTAGATCCTTTAAAACACTTGAGAATATTTTAAGTTGCAGCTCTTGGAATCTGGTCCAAACCACTGTCGTCAGTGACAGCTTTTCCAGTGTCTCTTGAGCACCTACACTGACTTCAGCACATACCTAAACCAAAGGCCATGCTTAAGAGTTTTAATTAATTTGGGGCAAATTCTCATTTCCATTAGTAGGGTCTTTTTACTGGAAATTACACTGCTTGGGTCACTCAGCACTGCATTGGACACACAACTGGGAAAAATACAGGGAGGAATGGCAGTGTCCTCCCAGAAGGATGGAACCAGTGACTTTGGCTAAGATTTTAGGAAACTTATATGTAGATTTCAGAGACTTGTTCTCCTAAACCCTTCAAGTCTTTTCCATCTTGGTTTGGCCCAATTCTGAATCCCTCTATACCCAAATTAAATTATCAGAATCAGGACCTCTGACTGTGTATCATTCAGTTACCTATATTTTTTTTCTCCTCATATATTTCACTTTCACAGTTATGTGAGTACATATATATATGTATATATATATAAATAAAAGGTATATTTATAGGTATATATAAATATATAAGGATATGGATCTAGAGACAGACAGAGAGACAAACACACACAGATACTGCATATATTAATAATATTTTCTCTTGAAGCAAGGCTTTTAGGAAGGCCAGCAGGGATTCAGAAACCAGAAGAGCATTTTGTGTTTTCTGCTAGTGCAATTTATTATTTTGTAAATATCAAATAAAAGGGCTGTAGCTGCTGCTGGGGACTAATGTTGAGGAGCAGCAGCTGAAAAGAAAAACAATGTGGGGGTGTGGGTGTAATTTGCTTATTTTGGATTGGTTTTATGTTGAAATTTGTTCACTTATAACAAGATTAAATTTTCCAAGAAACATGGATTGGGGATATTTTTATGATAAATTATTGATAAATCAGAATTTGGATTTAGTGCTTGATGACTGTACATTTAATCAAAAATAACATACATTTTTCCTTTTCTCCCTTCCTTCTTCCTTTCTTAGACACAGTGCTAACATAAATCTGCACCGTAAACTGTTGACCAAAGAACTGGATGACATGGGCCTGGACACCTCACAGCCTTCTCTTAGTAAGGACCTCCGTGATGAATTTTTGGTGAAGATATATGGCGCTCAGCATCAGATGGGGCTTGACATAAGGGAAGACACCTCCTCACCTGCTGGTACTGAGGATTCCCATATGAATGGGTGCGGCAGGGGCATATCAGAAGACTATATGGTCCTAGACCTGAGCACCACCTCCAGCATCCAGTCCAGCAGCAGTATTCATTCCTCAAGAGAATCAGATGCAGGAAGCGATGAGGGCATTCTCCTGGACGACGTCGATGGGGCAAGTGACAGCGGGGAATCTGCCCACAAAGCAGATGCCCCTGCCTTAGCTGTAGGTATGGGCACTGATGTCCCAGGATCCCTCATGTTCAACAGTGTTTCGGTGAGCAACGGTGGGATAATGTGTAACATTTGCCACAAAATGTACAGCAACAAGGGGACCCTCAGAGTGCACTATAAAACAGTGCACTTGCGAGAAATGCACAAATGCAAAGTCCCTGGGTGCAACATGATGTTCTCCTCTGTCCGTAGCCGAAACCGGCACAGTCAGAACCCCAATCTGCATAAAAACATTCCCTTCGCTTCAGTAGATTAGTTCAAGGATGGACACAGCATAATGCCAGCTCTCAGAGAGGGCCCACCACATCTGAACTGCCATATACAGTCTCCCTTTATATATATATATATAAAAATATACATATATATATAATCTTTTCTTTTTTAACAAAAGAAAGAAACACCAGGTGCTTTTTCCCCGTTGTTGGTTGTTGGTTTGGGATTTTGTTTTTTCCTTTTTATTTGGGATAGAAACAAAAAGGTAGGATCTTTAATTTGGGGGGACAGACCCTTCACAAAAAAAGCCAACAAAACCAAGAAACAAACCCACAGAAAACTTGCAGTTGTCCCTAGTTCTATTAGAATGTTCTTGGTCATCTCCAAAAAGACAATTTGTTTTACTCATGACTTTTGCCTGAAAAAAAGAATGAAAAACAACAACAACAAAAAAAAAAAAAAGCGCAAACAAACAAAAAGAGAAAAAAAATCTACTTAGTTGTCTTTGTGTCTTCTAAGCATTGGGGATAACGTTCTACTAAGCATGGCTGTTACACTTGTATATATATATTGAGCCTTGACAGGCCTATGATGTAAAACAATTGTATTGATGGTGGTTTAACTCTTCTTTCTTTGCTTACTTTTTACAGTTACATTCAGCTGTTAGATAAACAGGAAAAATAGTTTGCTGGCTAGTTCTACTCATTTATGTTAGCTTTAATGCACATTTTTAAAAGAACCACGGTCTTGTTTTAACTACCTGCTAGATATAAGTAATACAGAGGTGCTGGCATGCTTTACAGTACCTAATCTGATACCATTTTTTGTCTTGTACTATTACATAAATCCAGTCATGCACTTTTTCGTACACTACAAGGGGATGTGTAATAATATCCATGCTTTTTTTTTTTTCCCTTAAACTATTGCCATATTTTCAGTAAGTGTCTTTAAAAAAATACACTTAGATAAAAGTGGTCTGGTCAGTATGAGGGCATGAATGCCAAACAAAGAGTATTAGTGTTTAGTGTTAATACAAAAGTGCCAACTTTGCACACATTTAGAAAAAAGAAAATGTAGTTACTCACCATTACCACAGTTGTAGTTTTTGAACTACAGGAAAAAATACTTGGGAGGGAAAAAGGATAAAGTGAAACACAGAATTCTTGGTGCTTTTTTCAAGTGCCAATTATTACTAGAAACAATAGTACATCTTCATTCCTTATATACTACATTACATAAAGGAAACAGAAGAATTGTGTCATGTGAATCAGTGGAAGCTTTTTTCTTTTGTCAAACATGCATAATATTTGGGGATATAAATGCTGATACTACTTGTCACAGAACAAAGATGAATATAATTTTGTGTGCTTCTTACTATGGCCTGGATTTTTTGTGGTGTTTAAAAAAAAAATACGAAAGGAACAGGGAAATAATGTTAACTATGTTGTTCTGTAAAGTTGTCTTTTTTGCCATGGGAATTGCTGTAGTATGATTAAGGCATGTTTTATAGAAGCAATCAAAAGAAATTAATGGCAGAAGCACTTAGAAGCTCTGAAAACATATGCTGGACGTTTTATTGGGTAACTTTCCCTTTGGATAAAATTAGGGGCCAGAAAAAAGGATCTCTAGTTACATTAATGTTTTGTGTTTCACCAACATGGTTTGTCAGAAAATAACAAAAGTCCGAGAAGGATAGCAAGAAAGAGAGTGAGAATGGACAGGGAGAAAGAGCAAGCAGCTGAGAAAGGCAGAGAGAAAAAGAGGCTGTCCTCTGAATCTTTTTTGTTTCCGGTGTTTACACGTTGCTTGAGCTGGTAAACCACACTGGCAGCCTGAGTTACCACAACATACTGACTGAGTGATGGTATTTACTTAAGTTCAGTCTACAGCCAAAACCATTTGGGTGTGTGTTGTAGACTCTTTTCTTTACAAAACCAATAACAATAACACAGCAAAAACAAACAAACAAACAAAACCCCAACGGATATTTCAGTGTACAATAAAATATTCCTTCAGTGAGAATGTGTTCCTTTTCTGTATTGCTGACCCAGAACATTATTCTTCTTAGCTGAGAGTCAGAAATGCTCCATTGTTTCAGCTTGTTGTTGTTTTGATTTGCTGTGCATTTTGATTATTCTTACCTTTATGCCCGCTTGAGTACTTAACTCCTGCTATGTTTTCTAGAGGAAAGTCTTAATACGGATTTCCTCTTTTTTAGTACTCTTTATGCATTTCAGTATTCTTGTTTCCAAAAGTAGGAATCAATAGCTAATAAATCAGTGTTTGCAGTTGTAGAAAACAAAAGAAAAATCTTTCTAAATGAATTCTCACTATGTTCCTATGGATTACAAGCCTCTGATCACTTTTTGATGCTGTACACTGATGAAGCCTAGGAAACATTTGTGGATCCCACAGAAACTGTAAGGAAAATTTACCTTCTGATTTAACAAGAAGAAACTTCATAGCAAAAAGCTAATAGCAGTTTCACAGACTTTTTTCTTTCATCTTTTTTATTTTTCCTCAAACTCTCAACTACTTTGCCTTGTTAAATTGAGTAGGAAGATCTGCTTTGCTTTGTTTTATGTTGAGCTATCTCAGTGTGTTTGTGAGAAAGGGAAATTAGAACAGTAAGGGTGCATTCTTCTTAAACGCAGGGACCTTTGTAGTGTTATCTGTACTGCACTCCTGTCCCTCCTCCCAAGCTATTAGGACAAGGAAGATGGAAAATCTGAAAAAAAAAACCCAACAAAAATTGAATGGTATCTGCAGAAAGAAAACCCCACTGTTTTGTAGTGTGTACGGTATAAATAAATATAATTTTTAATGAAAAACACATTTGAAGTATATAAATAATTCCTCACTGAATGAATCACTGTTCTGCATTCTCATTTCATTCTGTTTCTGTTAGAGGTCAAATGGTTTTGGTAAACTTGTTTGGAAATTTAAACATCATCAGTAGATAAATTCAGCAGATGAATTGCATAGGAAAAAAAATACCTGCTTATTACACAAAATGAAACAGACCATTCTAAAATGTAAAGAAGCAGAGACAAACCTCAAAAAAGCATTATAAGCTCTGCAATCCTACTTTTATGGCATCCTAAACTTCGTTCAGATTTTACTTGAGCTATGTAGGAGATATCATCTCTGACTTGTGGACAGAATATTACGCGTTGTTTCTAGGCGAATCAAGCGGTTTCTGCAGTGCTAGTGATACTAATGTCAGAACAGTCTTTGTATTAGAAGGGCACTTACACTTACATTGAATTGAATGGCATTTCCCTCCTTCCTACTTACCATGCACCTCTATGAAAATCTGTATATATCAGAATTGTTCCTGTGGTGGAGTTTGTATCATCTGAAGTTATCTGAATAATCCTTAAAAGGGCTGTGTTGTAGAAGTTTGACTTTACCGAGAGAAAGTAGCATTTCTGGGTGATCTTAGTAGCAACCCAGACTGCAATAAGCATAATGACCAAATATCTCAAGTGTCCTGCACAGGGCATGGCTGTAGTTGTGTGATGACAAGATACATGTTGTGCAGTTGCTTATGCTATCGCAAACCTGCGGGTATCCCTTCAGTTTCCAAATCTTGTCAGTCAAAGCCTTTTTACAAGAATTAGACCAACTTTGA